>NC_056732.1:1740473518-1740478518 GCF_019279795.1 Protopterus annectens | reverse complement strand
ACTTACTCAAGGGTCTAACACCTCAGGAAGAAGAGGAAGTAGGTGGAGTCAAATAAGAATGGTAGCGCCTCAAAACAGCATGTGTGAGGATGACAGAACAGATGTGCAGCAGACAAGGTATGGAAATAAGCTACTTAAGGAAAGGTGGTGGTGGAATGCAGAAGTCCAGGCAGTCATCAAAAGAAAGAAGGAGTGTAAGAAAAAGTGGGGCATAGAAAAGACAGACCCGGGTAAGAAGAAATACTGGTTGGCTAACAAACACGCTAAGACAGGATTTGCAATAGTAAAGAACAAAGCATCAGAGGTACTCTACCATCTTTTGGAAAATGATTCAGTAGATGGCACAATAAAACTATATCAGATCGCAAGACAGAGACAGAAAGATAAAGAAGACAGTCAAGCACCATGCCCTCATACCTCTCAACTGTCCAGATTTTTGCAGAATATCCAGATTTTTTCCCTCATATTTTTAGTCTGTTCCTCATAAAATTTTAATTTTCTGGCAAAACACTAGGATGATCTGAGGACTGAAGTCACTAAATAATGACATACATTTGAGTTTCAGACTTCAAATCCTTCAGAAAATGCATGTTAACACAAACCCTTATATTCTAGTAACTTTCTAAGTTTATAAGAGCAATATTTAAAATCTGTCCCTATTTTTCGACCTTTGTCCCCCCCATTTTGTCAGGCCTTGTCCAGATTTCTAGCACTAAGAGGTTAAGAGGAATTAATGCCCTTCATAAGGGATGCCAGCAATAACCTGGTCACCAGTCCACAGGACATTAAAGACAGATGGAAGGAGTACTTCCAACAGCTTCTGAAGGAAGAAACCCCTTTAGAAGCTGTATTGCCCCAAACACAGCCTACAGTGAAAGAATAGAAAAAGCCATCCCTAGAAAAAATAATAATATCATAAGGAAAATGAAGTCAAGGAAAGCAGTAGTCTCCAATGAGAACACAGAAGATATGATCAAGATGTTGAGTGAAATAGGGGTGAAATGGCTCCTGAGGATACTTATAGCATTATTGAGAGAAAGGCATATCCCAGATGACTGGAGAATAAGCATACTAGTGCCAGTATGCAAGTATAAAGGGGATATCGAAAACTGTGGGCAGTATAGAGGTATCAAACTCCTGTCACACTGCATAGTTCTGGACAGGATGAGTGATAAATGAATATGCAGAGTAGTAGAAAGTAATACGGGAGATGAGCAGTTTGGATTCAGATCAGGATGTAGCACAACTGATCAAATGCTGGCAGTGATACAGACACTTGAGTAGAATTTAGAGAGATGAGTAAAGAGTCCAACTGGGCAGTCCTACACTTGAAAAAGCATATAACAAGGTCCCAAGAAATTTGATTTGAGCAGTCCTGCAGTAGACTGAAGTCCCAGAAAACTGGTAAAATTAGTACAGGCTATGTACACAGACCCAATGACTCAAGTGTGAACACTGTTTGGTCTCTGTGAGGGGTTCCCAGTGGGAGTGGGTGTGCATCAGGGTTCAGCTCTGAGCTCACTGCTGCTCATACTGGGACTAACTACATTAGCAAGCAGGTTGGAGCAAAGAGCTCAACAAAGTTACTTTATGTAGATGATGTGGCATTGCAGGCAAACTTTAAGTAAAAACTTCAGCAAAGGATAAGGGAATGTAATGCAAAACTGAAGGCACATTGGAAGAAACTGAGCACAGATAAAGCAGTTGTAATGGCAGCAAATGGGGGAAATGAGAAGATGATGAGAAGTGAGATAATAGGGAATTAGTGGAACAGGTTATCATCTTCAAGTAAGTGGGAGGGATGGGTTCAGGAGAAGGGAAGTCTCAATGAGAAGGTCAGAGCTAGAATCAGAGGGGCTGCAGCTAGCTGGCACAGAATTTCAGGGGTGTCCTTCAGATTGTGCATATTAGTAAGAGAAGGGGGTGATTTTAACAACAGATTAAAAAAACTCTGAAGCTAAATGGATTGTGAGGTTGTAGGCAGATAAGGTGCCTGGACTTAATTAATCTGTACCTTTAAAACCTGCATTGAAAAAGTGCAGTATACATCAGTAATTGATGTTTTTATTTGATTGGTTAATTAATCAAAACTGGATTATTTAAGCCTGTATGATTTTGTGATTTTTTAAGGATATGATGAAGCACTAAGTGTGAAAGTGCTTATCCTCTGGAATAAAGTTTTATTTTATGGTATCAGCCTTGGTGGAAGCTTGTTTTTTGCTGGGACATTTATTTATATTTTTTGCTAAACTACCTCTGGCTGCTGGTTATATTTTTCTTTTCATTTTAATTTTCATATATATCCAGCAGCACATGGCTGAACAGGTGGATATTGAACTGGGGTATCGCCATGGTAATGGAGCATCTCAACAGCATCGTTTTAAACAACTTTACAGTTTGGAGAACTATCCACTCTTGGGTTGTGTTTTCTCTGGAGAGGCAACAAATATGGAACATAATGACTGGGGTATGTTTAGAAACTTATTTAAAGACTTTGAGAATGATTTATATAAACTAAAACATATGCAATGGCAGTGCCTGCATATGGAGGCCTGCCTTCACCATAAGGTTATACCTAGGGGCTTGCGGGTTCTCCGCATGCCCACTTATGGCAATACATACCCTGTGCTTTTGAAACACTGGCAACTATTGAATGTTGAATTAAGCTTCAATTATATGCGGCTCTTGAATGAGTTTTTTGCACCTCAAGAAAGAGAAATGACAAGTTGGAGAATATGCAAAATGAACTTTTTACTAAGTACAATGATCCGCTTTATCTAGCTGAAATTGACAATATGCTGCTTAATGTACTTGTGTATGATGACAGGCAGTTAATGCTCAAGAAAAGAAAACTGGCCAGAGATATGGCAGACTTCAAAAAGGGTAACATCTTTGTGTAGCCTCGTGTGTCTGAACGGACTTCTGATGTGCCCACTACCCAACTAACACAAATGGGGGCTGAACAGCCACAACCTTCACTTACATCTGCTTTGCAGCCTTCAACATACCATGCTGCTGAAGCTTTGATTCCTTTAGAGAGTTCTGTTGTGAACCATGACATTCTTGTCTCCAGTGCTAGTCCTACTAGCCTGCCTTTTGCCTCTACAGGTGTGAGACCTAAGGACACTAATGTATTATCACTAGAAAATGTTTTTTTAAATTTTCTGGCTCCTTTTAGGCAGCCGTACATGCTCAGCAGGGGCGGGGCTCCAGTAAAGGATGGAAGAAGCGGAAACTGTCCATAGACTCCACAATGGAGGAGGGCACCAGGAAGAAAGCTCTTCGCTGATTTTTAACTTATCATTGTTTTCATTAACTTCTGACCAAGTAAGTGTTTTAAATAGAGGGCTGAGCTTTGTGCCCTCCCAACCAGTCTTCATAGAGGATGTGCTGCTTGATATAAAATTTTTTACACATAATGTAGCTCTTAAGTTACTTTTTGGTGAGCGTACTAATGCAACGGCTGCATGTGGTATCAAGCAGCCTAAACTAACTAGTGCTTTTATTCCACCACTATCTTCTGTGCTTGAGACTTTCTTCAAGACTGTTGAGAAGGAGTTACTTTGCACTAATTTGAGAAAGAATAACTTTTATAATTTAACTCAAGCTGAGTCTAGAGCATTATGTGAGTTACGGACTAATAATGAACTTACTATACGTCCGGCCGACAAGTGGGGCTCTAGAGTGCTTCTTGATACTGTAAAGTATAATTTTTATATAACTAATTTGCTTAATAATGTTTTTACTTATGAATGTTTGACTGATAATCAAGTTACATAGGTTCATAGATTAGTACTAAGCTAACTGCCCTTGTGAGCCATTTTTTAAGCCTAGCCAATTATCTCTTGTGAGATTCAAACCCTGCACCTTGTGTTTGTAAGGCAAACACCTTAACCATTAGGCCACCCTCCCAACATACCCTCCCAATGTACAATTAAAGATGTACATAAATGTCTTTATGATTTACTGATGGAGCAGGTTATTGATAAAGCACTATATGACTTTATGATAGTAACTGAACCTTTGATACCAGTCATACATGGCTTACCAAAGGTACATAAATCTCTTACTGACCCTCCCCTGTGTCCAATAGTCTCAGACAGGGGTTGGGTCACTGAATTTATTCTATTTTTTTGGAGGGGCAATTGAGGAAGCCACTTGAAAAAGCAGCTGCTGTCTTGAGAGATACTGACCATTTTATAAGTAGCCTGGGTGAATTTGCCAGAGGCCATGGTTTGTTCACTGATGATATCCTTTTGTTTTGTATGGCTATTCAGACTCTCTTTACAATAATTCCTCATGATTTGGGGGTAACATCTTTGAAAACTTCCTAAAGGATAATGTTGATTATTCATTAGATTTGATAGATTGCATAGGTACCTTGATGGAGCTAGTGCTGTGTAATAATGCTTTTTTATATGGTGATGCTGTGTTTAGGCTGAAGGTTGGTATTGCCATGGGGACTCCATGCGCTAACAGTTATGCCAACTTAGTATTGGCGGACTGGGTGTGCATGGTAGTCCTCTGTGGGCATGAATTTTCTTCCAATCTTCTGTATTATAAACGTTTCGTGGATGATATTTTTATTTTGTGGCAGGGTTCAGAGATTGATTTTTTAAGGTTTGTTCAGTATCTTGAATCTACCAGCAGTTGTTTTAGATTTGTTCTTAGTCATTCACAGACATCCATTGAGTTTCTTAATACCACAATTGTATTGACTAATGGTATTTTATCTAGTTCATTACATAATAAATATTGTAGGAAGAATGCACTTTTGCATTTTGACAGTATGCATCCCAAACACATTTTTAAGAACATTACTACAGGACAGTACTTGCTTATGTCACGTTTACATACTGACGATACACAATGTCATGAAGCTATGTTAGGCCTTAAGGAAGATTTATTAGCGAGAGGGTATGATGAATAGTTGCTTGACGATAGCATGAATGTTATTAGTGCCATGCGTATTGACAAGAGGACAACCATTTTTTCATCGA
>NC_056732.1:1740386018-1740468518 GCF_019279795.1 Protopterus annectens | reverse complement strand
TTTACTTGAAGCTCTCTTTTTCTGTAATGTGTTACTTGCTGTAAGATATTAAAGACCTTGGAGTAGGCAGCTTTGAATGCAGTGCACTTCTCATCTGACATTTAAATGTGGAATAACAAACCACCACTTCAGATCCTTTGTTTCAGATATAGGATCAGGCATGCTTATATTTTCCTCTTCAGAACACTGGTTATGAAAGTCAGATATTAATTCTGCTGTCCTTGCCGTACAGATTGCTGAGAACTCTGGCAAGCATCTACTACCTACCCTCCCCCACACCAAAGCTTGGGAAAGAAATAAAAAGGCAAGATAAACTGCGTAATGTCTGTGCCAGAGTGCCCATTGAGTGACAAAACATGGATAAAGACAAACCGTGGGAAGAGGATAGTGCTTCTCCAATTACATTTGCACTCAGGAACCTTAAAGAACTGCCTGTGGGAATTGTTAAGCACTATCTTTAGAGTCAAATACTAATTATTTCCTATGGATTTAAATAATGCATGCACTAGTGCTTCCTCCTTCTTACAGACATTTGTAAGTCTGTTTACTCTGGGTTTGTCTGATGTAATTGACTTGTGCCCTACAGCAGAAGAGTATTTAAGAGTACTGAAGAGTTAAAGTAAGTAACAAAAGTATGGTCATCTGCACGAACACCCAACCAAATGAACGAATACGTTTTGTTGCATGCTTTCCTTAGCCTGACTTGTATGGAGGAAAATAACGTTGTATTACAGCTATGCTATGTTTTTCTTATCATGTTGATTTCCATAACACCACTGTTCAGGCATTCCTTAGGACATAGCCACCCAGTGGTGTGAACCTTGTCTCTAGATGATTATCACTGTTGAACTGACACCCCAACCCCATGTCCAGAAATAGGAAAAAGGGGTTGTGGATGGATAATAGGATATATGACCACCGATGGAAACGTTTTGCTTTATCATAATGTATTGACACTGACAGCATTAATAGCTGCATGTTGACAAACAAGGAATCTAAAACAACACCAAAAATGTCAGTGGGGCAAACTCAGCACTCCCCTGTAAGGGGACACTGCCCTTGCAGCTCTGAATTTTTGTTTAATTGCAATGCTACTGAATTTTGGCAACAGAAAAATCTGACTGCCGCACCCTATGTCAAGAAACAACTTTCACTGATAGTACAGATAGTGTTTTTCAATCATTCGGGTGACAAAGGATTGATGGACAAAGTATTTGTCTTAGGCAAGTAGCTGCACACCCCTTTACATTTTTACAGTGATAGGATGCCTTCATAGTACTGTTGGGTATAAACAGATTGCATCTTCTGCATAGTTAGTCTCTGTCTGAAAAGCTAGTTCACATGGCGAAACCATTAACTCCATTTGGGCAGTTTTCTGAAGAGCACAGATGCTAAAAATGATTAAAACAAAGCTTTCTGTTTGTCTGTCTGTCAGCAGTTATCTCAATGGGTATATCTAGTAAAGTTCTTGTAAAACACCGCATTATTCTACAGGAGTAGCTGTTACTTATATGATTAAGTGCATGCCATGGCCATAGGGTTAATAAAACCTACTGTCTGCAGTTGCACTGGTTGCTGCGAAACACTCACTTGTCTTTCTGTACTTTGCAGTAAATATCAGTTCTTGCTCACTTCTAAGCATGCTTTAGTCTGTAAACAAACTAGCATACAATATTTCAAATTTCTTTTTTTTTACCTTGAATGAGAACTAATATAGTAAAGTGGATGTTATCCTGATATGTCTGTGAAAAAAAGACAACTATAAACAGTTAAGCCAACGTTTGCTACATTTATGATAAAAGGTGCTGTCATAACTTATTTTATTTGTATTCCAGGGTAGAGCATTGATTGCCATGGACCTTTTTAAGACTCAGCCCAGGAGCAGTGTCTAGTTAAGTGACTTGCTCACAGTCAAAGCAAATGAAAGCTGAGAGAATCAAACCTTGCACCATTAGGCCACAGGAAACACCTCATTAACAGTTTCTTGATCCTGTAAGCCAACTGCCAGACAAAACTTAAACAGAATAAATGTTAAATATGTTGGCCATGTTAGCTCATGGAGGACATTGTGTATACACTACAGTATGATTACAAATGCTTAGAGTCATAGGATCTACTAGGCTAATTCGTCTAATGACTATATACTTCTTGCCAAATACTCATCCTCAAGCTTTACCACCTTTCTCAAGAAGATGAGGCCATTCAAGCCAGATATAAATTTGAAGGTAGTCATCCAGACATCCAGGTTGTGTTTGACGGAAGAAAATTAGATGAGTTGCTTAACTTGCACAGGAAGTTTATTTCAGAGCAGTGGGAGATGGTGAAATATGGAAACTATGCCTCCAATGCATCTGATGTATTTGCTGAAGGTCTCTGTTTCCAGTGTCAAGTGTATCTGTAAAGTTGAACCTACACCTTTATTTGGTACTTAGGAAATGTCCTGTAACCCTGTCCCACTTTTTTTTCAGTATTTCTTGAGCAACACTGTGAACCTTTCATTATGGTAGTCAGAAGAATTGGATATCATGAAATAAATAAAAGACGTCCTAAGCCAAATAATTCCTTCATAGTAGTTTTATTCCTGAATCAAGGATTACTGATGAGCACTTTCTTTGCAGACATCACCTGACCTGTGGGTTGGTGTATCGTTTTCTACAACGTGAACTCTTTCTGGCAGTTCTAATTTGGTTCTAGTGTTGGTTGCACAATGTAAAAGAATTGGTGAAGGATAACAGGATCATCAATGACATAGCAAGCTACGTACAAGTCAACCCTCAGGAGTCCATAGGAAACAGCATACAGGGACAAGATTCCCAATTTCTCCTGGTAACTAAGGTTCTTCAGACCAAAAATCTTTTTTGTCAGGAATCGTTGGGGACTTAAGTGTTTTTATTTTGATGTGGCTAGTGAGGTACATATAAAATACTCTATAATAGGACTGACCTGTGCTGAATATAGGAGAAAAAGAATGATCACTTCCTCAGATTAGCATGAAGTATCCCTGACAATCAATTCTGATATATAGAAGGATTTTCTGATTACAGTTGCTACATGGTGGTCAACTGAGAGGGAAGTACTGATTCAAGTGCCCCCAGGTCTCTAGCTTTTTGTTTGACAGGGGGTTGTTGTCAATACAGTAAGGTGTACTGCTTCACTGTCTTCAGAATGAAAACAATGCACCATTTTGGCACTCAGTTTTAAACCATTATCCTTATAACAGGTGCCTAGTAGTGTGAGCTCTTTTAAAGGGTACTGATATCTTCAGGGGTTTTGGCAATTGCACCCAGTTTGCAATTGTTATCGATTTTGAGGTAGGAGAAATAAATGCTGAACAGGAGAGGACCAAGCACAGACCTCAGTGGGTCTCTACTGAGACTCTTTAAACCTTTGAAAGAGACACCTTCTACATGGACAATGTGTGTACTGTGTTTCAGCTAGTTGCCTATACATCTTAACATATGGGGATCAATGCTTAAAAAATGCAGTGTAGTACTGAATGCAATGCCCAGATCAAGATAAGTTCTATGAACAGCATAACCACAACTGACCGCTTTAGTGACCTACTCAGAGAAGCAGACAAGATTTAATAATCATGATCTACCTTTTACAAAGCCAAATTGTTGTTTGTCAAATTTAATGAGATTTTTTGATGTCATAATTAATAATTAATGAGCTCAATTATAATACATTCCATAGCTTTACAGATCAGAATCTCAAGGCTGATAGGTTTGTAATCTACGTGGTTTATCATTATGGAGGAGGTGTCACCAAAGCAGTGCACCGAAATTTGGGAATATAGCTTGTAGTTAAGATTATGTTGAACCATTTAAGGAGAGGTTTGGTAAGTGCATATTTGACAGAGTTTATTAAACAAACTGGTATGTTAACATGACCCATATAGAACGGATTTTTTTTTTTGTTTTGTTTTTGTCCTTGAAAACATCTTAAGGATATGCTCCTTTATGAAAGAAGGGGATGGGAGGAATTCTAGATGAGTGAAGTTGGAAAGAAATTTTGGGCCAGGCTTTGTTTATGATAAACTTGGTTAGTATATTTGCAATGTCATTTGGACTGGAGTGGGGAGCCTGTTATGGAAAAGTTCAGAGTTATTTTCCAATAACACAAGCAGATCCATTTTGTCAAAAATTAGTTCCCCCTGAAAAAAGTAAAGAATCTCTTTAATGTTCTCTTTGTTGAAACTCAGAGTTTCATGCTTTTCTGACTTTTTATATTTATCGCCAAGGGAAATGCTAAGAATTATGTTAGCTTGTGCTGTTTTCTGCATGGTTAACAGACAAAGCAGTCTCATTGAGGAATGGTATAATATGAATGTCTTCAGCCAGTTGAAGTCTAAATCATTTAAATGCAAACCATCTTCACACCCAAGGTTATCCTTGCAGTACTAAATAATCTCATTAAATCATAAAGAACATTTACAACTATCAGTCTTTAAATCTGTGCACAGAGGTTTCTGTACAATAGAAACACAAGGTAATAGCAGCTCATTACAGCCTGCAATTCTGATCATCATGAGCTACATATAGATGCATGACCTCTTAGATAGGGACAATCCAAACTTGGTCTATCATCAACCCTCCACCATCTTGAAATCTTGGCACTGCATTTTTGCTTTATTTTTACAACCAACAAGTAGCCCCTTTCCACTCACAAATATTAGAAAATGCAAACACACACACAAACACACACACACACACACACACACACACACACACACACACACACACACGCACACACATGCACACACACACACACGCACACACACACACACACACACACACACACACACACACACACACACACACACACACACACACACACACACACACACACACACACACACACACACACCTCCTAATGGCACACTTTCTCATTTACCATTTAAGTAGTTTAAAATAAATTATTCCTATTCATGGTGAAATTCATAGGCTTCATGCATGCCGCATAGGAATAGTTCAAGGAGTGAGTTATTAAAACCATGTGTATATCTATCCCCTGGATTCACTAATCTTCCGTGCAGGACTAGCTTAGTCCTGCATGGAAGCGCCCATTTAGGAGCAGGATAGCAGTGTGCCATGCATATTAACAAGGTGCGCTGTCCGAGCTCCTAGGCTTACACAGAGCATGTACGAGTGCAGAGGGCATGTCTGAGTGCATAGCTCTCAGAATAAACATGCCCCTGCAATGTAGAAAAGCAGGAGGTGTTAAGAAATGAGTGAGATCACTCATAGGTGTCTGCATATCCCCACCAACAGTCCCCCATGTGTACAATAGCAACAGTACATATAAATTAAAAGAAGAAACTCTTTTATTTATTTTTTTAAATCCGAGTGCAGCTAACCATAGGTGCACGGGTATGCCAATTGCTTAGCTACGGTTATAGCAGCTTAAAAGGCTGAAGAGGATAACAAGGAAGATATATGCAAATGCAGCAGCACAGCAATAGTGTAGTGGGCAGAGCATTTGCCTAATGAGTAGGCATTCCCGGTTTGAGTCCCACTGCAGCACAATCTATATTACATGGCAAAGCACATTATAACCAATATTTATGTCGCAAAACCCATGAGAAAACATATATTTATGAACTGGAGTACTGCAGGAAATGCACATGTGAAGTCTCAGTGTCATAATGAATAAGGCACTAGTAAGCAGATTTAAGCACAAATAAGCAGTGGTCTGCATATGTAAGCACTAGTAAGTGTGTTTAAGTACATTTGTGTGGGAGTAAGCATTCCCTACACAGATTAAGCAAAGTAGAAGCTAACTGAATGTAAGAAACTGTAACCGGAAGTAAGTACTGCTTAGCTCTGTGCAAACCCGCACAAACCCACTTACAACTGCTTTAAAGTGTCTTAACCACTCTGTATCCAATGGCCCGTGTTCTGCCCGGCAACAAAATAAACAGCCTCTGCAAGTCTTTAACCCAAGACCCTGTACACTACAGTCACAGTAGTTAACCACAAAGCCATCGTAACATTACATAAAATTCAGGTTTCAACAAACAAATCCTCACCATAGGAAATCAAACTGAACATGTGTAGTATTTGTCAGGTAGTGTTAACAAAGATTTTCTCCACAGCTATAACAGGTAAGAGGTATAGATTGTAGGTATGACACAGGTCATGTATATACTTGTCTACAAGCATGGAATCTGGGAGTATGTGTAGAAATTGTCAGGTAGTGTTAACAATGATTTTCTCAACAGGTATAACAGGTAAGAGGTGTAGACTATACGTAAGACAGTCCACACATATATTAATCTACAAACATAACATTGTACAAAGTAAGGACATTGGGTAGTGTAATAATACATGTAAGGGACAGATCACTGCAGTGACTAAGAAAGTTATGAAAACTACAGCGATATATTAGTTGTTAATTGACCTCTCTCTCTCACCCCCTCCATATGTGCAACAATAACCTTATTACACACCTCAGTGGGTATGTGTATACTCCAAACTATTGTTGGGACATATGTCCTATTGGTTTATAACTATTCACATTTGGTTCTATGCATGTGTCATGTTAAAATACTCCCATATTGGTGGCCTGTTGCCATCAATGAAACCTGCATGCTGTTGTAATGGCCACTGTTGTCCCATATACGCATGTGTTCTGCTTGATCTAAAACTGTTGTAAACTGGTGTCTTGGGTTAATGGGAATACCTATGCATGCAGTTATAACTAATCCTGAATGTTGTTGACTATGATTAACTGATATCTTTCTTAAAACTGCAACACCATAGTTCATATGGGAAGGCCGGTCCCAGTGGACCCACCTGTCCCACCTCAGCTGGCCATGGCACCGGGCACCAGCACGTCTGGGGCCTAGCCTGGGACCTCCTCCTCCATTGGCCATGTACAACCTTTGGGTGGAACCACCGCTGGGGATGAGGTTCACCCCCCCTGGGAGCGGGGGCGGAGAGGTACCTGTCACCCATCATCAGGTCCTGGCCGTGGTGCATAGGGAGCTTGACAAGGAGATTTGAGACCAGCTACACCAGCTTGAGGGCCGCATGGCACAATTAGAGGGTGAGCCTGCCCCTCCTACCCAGCCCCCAGCACAGCCACCTTTGGGGCCGTGAAGGTGCAGTGGTGACTGCCCATGGGTGGGGACCTCAGTCCCACTGTTTCCATTTGGGGGATCATGGGCTTGTGACTTCCAAACACCTCTCCCCATCCAAGGTGTTTACCCCCACATGTGTCATATACTGCCCCTGTATACATCTTGTTTGTCTTGTTTGTTAGCACACCTGTCCACTAGTCTGGTCTAATTGGCATCACAACTTATTATTGTTGTCCTCACCCCCACACAGGGGTTTGAGTGTCCAAAGCTACCTCCAAATTCAGTGTATCTGCACAGCTGTTGCTGTAGAAGAAATAGGTAGCTATGGACCTTCCCTACAGCCTTCCTGCACATCCCTGGCTATTTTCCCTACTGTCTTTCCCTATTTGTGCCCCTTTTTTCACCATTTTCATATCAACCCCTTTTTCTTTTATTTTAAAGTAATTAGCGCGGGGGTAAGCAGGAGTAAGCACTTTTAAGCAGCAGTAAGCAGGTTTAAGCCTGTTTGCTTGGTGGTAAGCAATGCTTACACTGGTTAAGCAATGTAGAAGCTAATTAAGTATAAGTAGCTGTAACCGGAAGTTAGCAGTGCTTACCTCCATGCAAACCCGCGCAAACCTGCTTACAACTACTTAAAAGTGCCTTAATCACTCTGTATCCAATGGCCTATGTTCTGCCCATCAACAAAATAAACAGGGTCTGCAAGGCTCGAACCCTGCACACCATAGACAAAGTGATTTACCATGAAGCCATGCCAGATATATATATAAATCTGATGTTTTCAGAAACATATCATCCAATCCAGGCATGTAACAGTACAGAGAATGTATACCAACATCTAGATGTGTGTGTGTGTGTAAATATATTAATATCTAAACAGATACAACATATCTATATATGTATATAACAAAAAAGTCATAAAGTTCAAGTGTGGTCTCCAAATGGCATACAACTCACTTATAAGACTCCAGGAAAGAAATCCAACATCCAAAGTTGATCAAAAAACAGGTTTATTCCAGTAAGCGCTTTCACCCTAAGGCTTCTTCAGACTTTACAAAACAGTAACTACTGAGCAGATTTAAAAATCTTAAGAGCTCTAGTAATTGGTCGAGCCCAAACCAATCAAAACTAGTCAATCAAAGCATCATGAAATGAATATATTAACTAAGGTATAGTTGAGAATTCACATAGAAAAAAAATAGGACACATATATCCACATTAGCTAGTGTAAAAACAACTATATGTAGGGCAAAAGTTATCACAAAAACAATCTTAAAATCTCATAAGTGGATTCAATAAAACAGCACTAAAATAGACATTTCTCATAAAAAATAGCAAAGCATATTATATGCACAAGCATGAATACATGTCATATTAGCAGACCTCCTCATACTAACTGGAGTGGACAAATACATAAAAATGCATTCTAACAGGCGTCCACTATATAAACGGAAGTAATCAAGTTCCCAAAACTAACTGATGTGGACGAAAACATAAAAATGCATTCTAGCAGGCGTCCGCTAAATATGCAAAAGTAATCAGCTTCCCAACATTTTAAAAAGCAGTAGCTGCCTATGTGTTAAAGCAGAAACATTAAACACTTAAACACTTCATATAGACAGTTTCAAAGGGTCTTTAGAGTGAGCCAACTCAAATGGGCGGCCACACAAACCCGTACGAGTAAGCAAACCCATAACTCAGAGCACTTACCATATAGAAGAAAAAAAGCTGTAATCCTAGCTATGGTATAGTAGTCCTAAAACTACTACTATCTACGATGTATGGCAACTACGCTTATAAACAAAACACTTTCTGCTCCTAAAAACACACCTGCCGCCACAGGCGGAGAAAGGAACATGCAGTAATTGTAATGTTAATAAGTCGCCAATAGATGGCGCTATGGCCTAAGCTACTACATTCAGGCAGGAGAGCCACACACTCGCAGTGCAACAAACAAAACGGCAAAGACTCTAAAGATATGGAGCAACAAGTCTAAATACATATCAGGGACTATACGTCCAGGGGCAAAGCACCGAAGCAAGCCCCATATCTGAACAAGAAAAAGCCTGACCGATAAGCAACCTAAAATAAAATAAAAATAATAGAACACAGATGTCTACAAACCAAAGATGACTACCTCTGTGCCACAGACTAGGGTGTCCTCACGATGTCCCAACTAGATCAACTATAACCTAGGGGCATGATTAAACCCCATAACATACTAAAAAATGGTCTACACCTAAGCATGACAAAACAAATACCCAGGACTCCTGTGGTGTACCATCCATAAGACCACTGCTACCAGACTACTAGTTAGAATAACTGAAAACTAGACAGAATAAAATACCATGCCTTACAGCAAGAAGTCTGAATATAGGAATGACAAATAAATGCTCCAAAGTGAATGAATAAAAAATATATATGTGAAAAGTGTGCGAATGGGTAAGGGTAAAAAGGAAAAGAATGGAGAAAGATGGAGAAGAACAAAAAAAAGGATATAGGAAATGCATGAAACTATCTAAAAAGACTATGAGTTATAACGGTCTACGTAGCCTTCTCTTTCTTAAGATGGGTCTTATCTGGACCTTGTCATTCAACCCAGGTGCCTTATCCGCTCTGCACCTAATAATCCATCTAAGCTCATTCTCTAGGGTGAGGTTGACCAAATCTCCTCCTCTTACACTATTGGACAGAACTTGGAGGACACAGAAGACAAATTGATGTCCCGTTCCAAGTGTCATGACATGTTTTGCCAATGCATTATGGGTGGACCCAATACGAATGTGGTATATGTGTTCCCTAATCCGCTCTCTAAGGGACCTGTTGGTTTTCCCTATATAAAAGCAGGGGCACATGGTACATCTGGCCAAATATATCACATTAGTACTACCACAGTCAGTTCCAGTATGTAGCTTAAACACATAATTAGTTACAGGGTGTATGAAAGTCATACTATTATCTATATACATACATTGATTACAATCACCACATGGTAGGGTGTTATAACCAAGGGTGTCATCAGTAGCTATATACCTGGATATCCTAGGGTTACACAGTAGTCTTTTCAAATTCGGTTTGTTCTTAAACACAACTTTCCTGGAGTCTTATAAGTGAGTTGTATGCCATTTGGAGACCACACTTGAACTTTATGACTTTTTTGTTATCTACTTTTTTATCCTGTGTGGTTTCCGTACTCCGTTTGCTGTGTGTGCTGTTTCTGCTGTTTGTTATTTATCTACTTTTAACACACAAGCAGAGGAGGATGGCTGAAAGTTTGAACCAGAACGTTGAACTACCATATGTGCCTGTCGTTTTGAACAACCCAATGCAAAGGACCGAAAGGTTTCATGCTTGTGTCGGTGGTAAGGAGAACCTGCTATTGGACTATGCACCAGTTTTGGACTGTGGAGTAACTAGTAATGTTGGTGTTGATACTTTGAACCTGACGGAGGATCTAACTAGATTAGAGACTGATTTAGTGAAACTAAAGAAACTTCAATTACAGCGACAACATTTTGAGGCCTGTCTGGCGAAGAAAATCGTGCCGAGGGGTCTCAGGATTCATGTCATGACACTTGGAACGGGACATCAATTTGTCTTCTGTGTCCTCCAAGTTCTGTCCAATAGTGTAAGAGGAGGAGATTTGGTCAACCTCACCCTAGAGAATGAGCTTAGATGGATTATTAGGTGCAGAGCGGATAAGGCACCTGGGTTGAATGACAAGGTCCAGATAAGACCCATCTTAAGAAAGAGAAGGCTACGTAGACCGTTATAACTCATAGTCTTTTTAGATAGTTTCATGCATTTCCTATATTCCTTTTTTTGTTCTTCTCCATCTTTCTCCATACTTTTCCTTTTTACCCTTACCCATTCGCACACTTTTCACATATATATTTTTTATTCATTCACTTTGGAGCATTTATTTGTCATTCCTATATTCAGACTTCTTGCTGTAAGGCATGGTATTTTATTCTGTCTAGTTTTCAGTTATTCTAACTAGTAGTCTGGTAGCAGTGGTCTTATGGATGGTACACCACAGGAGTCCTGGGTATTTGTTTTGTCATGCTTAGGTGTAGACCATTTTTTAGTATGTTATGGGGTTTAATCATGCCCCTAGGTTATAGTTGATCTAGTTGGGACATCGTGAGGACACCCTAGTCTGTGGCACAGAGGTAGTCATCTTTGGTTTGTAGACATCTGTGTTCTATTATTTTTATTTTATTTTAGGTTGCTTATCGGTCAGGCTTTTTCTTGTTCAGTTATGGGGCTTGCTTGGTGCTTTGCCCTGGGACGATAGTCCCTGATATGTATTTAGACTTGTTGCTCCATATCTTTAGAGTCTTTGCCGTTTTGTTTGTTGCACTGCGAGTGTGTATGGCTCGCCCTGCCTGAATGTAGTAGCCCATCTATTGGCGACTTATTAACATTACAATTACTGCATGTTCCTTTCTCCGCCTGTAGCAGGTGTGTTTTAGGAGCAGAAAGTGTTTTGTTTATAAGCGTAGTTGCCATACATCGTAGATAGTAGTAGTTTTAGGACTACTATACCATAGCTAGGATTACAGCTTTTTTTCTTCTATATGGTAAGTGCTCTGAGTTATGGGTTTGCTTACTCTTGCGGGGGTTTTGTGTGGCCGCCCATTTGAGTTGGCTCACTCTAAAGACCCTTTGAAACTGTCTATATGAAGTGTTTAAGTGTTTAATGTTTCTGCTTTAACACATAGGCAGCTACTGCTTTTTAAAATGTTGGGAAGCTGATTACTTTTGCATATTTAGGCGCGCCTGCTAGAATGCATTTTATGTTTACATCAGTTAGTTTTGGGAACTTGATTACTTTATATAGTGGGCGCCTGTTAGAATGCATTTTATGTATTTGTCCACCCAGTTAGTATGAGGAGGTCTGCTAATATGACATGTATTCATGCTTGTGCATATAATATGCTTTGCTATTTTTATGAGAAATGTCTATTTTAGTGCTGTTTTATTGAATCCACTTATGAGATTTTAAGATTGTTTTGTGATAACTTTTGCCCTACATATAGTTGTTACACTAGCCAATGTGGATATATAAGTCTTATTTTTTTCTATGTGAATTCTCAACTATAGCTTAGTTAACATATTCATTTCATGATGCTTTGATTGACTAGTTTTGATTGGTTTGGGCTCGACCAATTACTAGAGCTCTTAAGATTTTTAAATCTGCTCAGTAGTTACTGTTTTGTAAAGTCTGAAGAAGCCTTAGGGTGAAAGCGCTTACTGGAATAAACCTGTTTTTTGATCAACTTTGGATGTTGGATTTCTTTCCTGGAGTCTTATAAGTGAGTTGTATGCCATTTGGAGACCACACTTGAACTTTATGACTTTTTTGTTATCTACTTTTTTATCCTGTGTGGTTTCTTGCTGTGTGTGCTGTTTCTGCTGTTTGTTATATATGTGTATATATATATATATATATATATATATATATATATATATATATATATATATATATATTTCTAAAAATATATACATATATATTAATATATATGAACATATATACATGCAAATGCCTACATCGACACATAGGTGTGTCTACACCTATATGTCTACATATACACAGCAAGTTACATATGTGTACACATATATATATCTATGTAGGTATATAAGGACATAGTTATATATATGTAAGCAGATCTATATATCTATATAGGTATATATGGCCATACATCTGTAGATAGCAATGGCAGATTAACAAAAACACATATGTCCACATGTGTTAATAGAGATGAGAGGCCCCACACATTATATGTCTTGTACGAATAGGCATCCCACCCCCACAGCCAAACACGTCCACCCTGCAATACACTACCAAGTGTTGCAGATCCCATAACCAGAACCCGACATGACATGGGCACAAGATGTTAACAGTACTGCATCCCACCTGTATGATGTCAGGCTGGTATTGGTAACATATCATGCAGTACAGTCTGCCTCCCATAGGAAATGTAAAATGTGGAAGACATCAACATCCCCAGGATACAGATACACAGACACAGATATGCAGATACAGATATACATATATATATCTATCTATATCTATCTATCTATATATATATATATATATATATGCATGTGACTACACATACACACGCAGATATATGTACAGTAATATACATATGTAGAAGGTGCACGCAATATGGAACAGCCCCTATGCCTACAGTTAACACCTGAACAACCGGACACTGTATGGGCTACCCATACAAGTGACAATCGCTGCCTGCAACATATACCCACAGAGAGGACATAGGAAAAAGCACCACACACAGGTTTGCAGAAATGGAAAACCTTTAATTGTGTACTATTACAGTTCTATACACTATGTCATATAGCTGTTCAGACACTGACATCCATATAAACAGAGTAATGTAATTGTGAAACAGTTATACTAATGCAGTAGTCTGGAAAGGTTCACAACTGTTGCTGTCCAGGCCAAGCCCTTCAAATTGTACAATGGTGAGGACAGACTGGGCCACAGGATACCAAACAATCAACAGGATGTAATGCAGGTGTATATTTCAGCAGCCTCTATCTACACTCTGTACAAAATCACTAGGTGGTAAAGACATCATGTGACCAAATGGGTTGTAACTGTTACATAACAAGGCATAACTGACACCATCACAATCACACTGACAAACAGAACAGTCTGTGTGGCAGGAGGCAGTAGGCTTGCATTAACCCAATTTATGTAAGTAATGTAAATATAGGTAAAGCATATAGTACTGAACATCCTGATACCTTAAGGCAGCTCACCCCTTATACCCCCACATTTTGTAACAGCCTAGGTCATTTATGGTGCCCGCCCAGACTCAATAATACAGGGCCATATACCACTGTTATATACACTAGCCTCTGGAGTGCATAAGAGCACACATGTATTGTGTAGGTGATGCCCACACATATATGGCCCCAGTTCCACTGTATGTGTGGGGGATACAACAGCAGTGGACTGATGGCAGCAATGGCAGTGTGATATACTCACAGCCCACTACAGAACAACCCATGACAGCATGTCATATGTGCAAAACTTGGTATGTAGGTGGAGGACAGAGGCTGGAACACAGGCACAAATGTGGAAAACTGTTGCCGTACACTAAGCAAGTTGCTGGCATTACAGGATAGTCTGCAACATACCCTTAGTCAAGGAATTGAGGTTAGAAACAGAAATGGATGTAGCCAAGTACTGATAGCACTCAACACACACACACTGCCAGTGAAATATCTGACACAGGACCAGTGTGGTGGACAGACAACACATGATAGGCACACCTCTGGCCACCAAGAGGATAGGCCCACTGTTGAGAGCTATGCAGACAGACTACATTCCAAGGTAAACTAGTATGTACACACACACCCTGTAACACGAGTATTATACAAAGCAGAACACAACTCTACTCACACTCTGTCTGTAGTTCCTGAACCTCCTACAAATATGTAGCTGCCCTGAGTATGCCAGTTCTCCTGTAAGAGGTATTGCTACCTGCTGTCTGTAACACTGATGCCTACACACAGGAAGGATGTCCATCACACAGGAAATGTAAAGGGACCACGCCCACATGATGTAGGGGTTTAGAGTAGGTGGCTGCCATGACAGTGGTAATTGGAAGTACTACACATGTGTAATCATATATATATATGGCTATCTGGATAATAATATGTACATATATTTCCACCAAATGTCCTGGACATGGAATGTAGCCATACCCCAGCCTCTATAGTCCCACAGTCATAGTGCAAGGGGATGTCAGGTATGTATAGGAGGTATAGTAGTAGACTATTGCTACTGTCATTGGGATTGTCTTCACAGACATGGTGTGTGTTGGAGGTCACATCTGCTTATAACATGTGTGCCATTGGCTACTGACAGACATCCTAAGGACATAGTAAAGTACCGCTGCTAGCACGTAATGCCTCTGTGGACTTCAGCAGAGATATTGGCCAATATATGTGGACATTCTGACACACTCTGTACAGTCCAGACGTATACAGATAACCACTTAGTGCTAAACATGTGTACCATGCCTGACAATATGGATGTAGACAGCCATGTAGATGGATATAACACATAATGAATGATATACATTTGCCACCATAGGTTATGCATTCACACACCCCTGTCTGGCCTGACATATAACAACCGCTGGTACAGGGGTGCCATGGCTGCATACTACCCACTAGATATTGACATACATCTGTACAGCATACTACTGCTTTGTCTGACATACATGACTAATTCTAGTGAATCTAGTGAATAAGTCCACAATTTGAATTTTTTTTCTTCTTCTAGACATAATCTATACTTGTGACTAATTGCAATAGGGTAATTAATGATTTTTTTTTTTTTGGCGTTTTTTTTATATATATATATATAGACTTGTTAAAAGAAAAACACTGTTCTGATGAAGTCTACAATGCGTAGATGGCGCTAAAACCAGTGATTATTTTGTGGAAGAATAAAAAGAAATCAAATTGTGGTCGTGACTATATCACTAGAAACTATTTTTGTGCTTGTTGGACTACTGAGTTGTCGTGAGTTCTAGTTTTGGTCTTTATTTTGACATACATGACTGTTAAGGGAAGCCCGGCAGCAGTACATCTGGCAAGTATCTGCACATGACATCTCACTGGGTAAGTGCGCTAAACTGCTAGGCATGTAACAATGCACTGTGCAGGCTACAGGCAGACTGGCTCAACACTGGCCTACATCTCCAATGGAGAATGCACATATACCTGCATATATAGCAGGCTCTACAGGCATGTCACAGCACAGGGTTAGATACACCTGTGTGAAAGTGCATAACCACAATCAATGTGAACACAGCCACAGCCACATATGTTAAGCTAGCATAATATTACAGTATATGGACTATCTGTTCGACACCATCCTCATATGTGCCATTCACAGACTGACCCTACATATACTGGGCTGCTACACAGTTTGGTCTGATGGCTGTCTGTGGTATGGGACATGTGTGCATATGGCCCTACAAACATGTATGCCAATATAGTACCATACAGTGGAGCAGCATGTAACATCAGATAGAACGGGACCTAGAACAATGACATCTACCACAGTCTGTACCAGGCTAAAGCACATATTAACAATACACACACTGTCGACATTCACCATAAGTACAAAGACCTCAGTACTGTGCAAACATCCACAGAATGTCCAGGTTATGTAATCAAATATAACCCCTACTGTACATAACATGTGTAGCAGTCTGATATCTCACTGGCTTGTTATCAGATATGATGACACTAATTATGGTGTACAGCACGTATGCACCACTTCAGGCATGACATATGTACACAGGTTGACAGAGTTGCGGCTGGAAGCACATACACAAGGCAAATAATGACATGTTGCTGTGATAACCTCATACATTTATTGTTGTAACAGGGTTTGTTGCAACATATGTCCTATGAGGGATATGAAGCCAGTAACTGTCATGGCTTTCACCATCTACAGACTGCAATCCTCACACTGCTTTCTGCAGTCCACATATAGATGCTCCATGGGTAACACATGAAACCAAAGGCACAACACACTGCCCTGTCTGCAGATGACCCTGCAGATGGGGATTCCTCATATACATGGAACTGACATGGCAGGTATTGAGACATGTAGGACAGTCATATCCACACACACACTGTTAAACCAACAGTACTCCAAATGCAGTATAGCAGCACTTACAGTCTGTAGTCAGGTCAGGCACAACCTCCTCCTGTGTGTTGCCCTGTTTCCAAAGTGTATGTTGTTAGAGGTAAATCCCCAATCCATCTGAGATGCTGTTTGAATGAAAAAGGCCAACACCAACATGATGTTCCAAGATATTGGAGTGTATTTCCATGCAATTGGCTATGGGAATGTTACCACAGCTGTTCCACATGCAATCAGTTAGGGGAGGGCTGCAATTCGTACAGAGGCCATCAGCTGACCATGAGCATCACTTAAAATACACATGCTGCTGCAAAGCAAAGCAGGTGTAGGTCTCCACATCCACCAGAGAGGTAGTGGGAGAGGCAGACAGAGGCAAAGACAAGGCAAAGAGTAAAACCTAAGCATGTTTGTGTCACACACCTACCAGCACAAGGTATCAAACCCCTGATGACTATGTAGTGCTATCACAGCTCTATGCAGTTATTGGGTGCGCCACATGGGTCACCTGTTGTAGAGCCCTCAGAACATATATGTGATGGTGACTGACATCTGCAACAGGGATACGGTAGCTATATGGTAGGTGACATACATGTGCCTGTCTGCATGAATAGGTGCCAGCATCAACACAGCCACACTCTCACAGGGACACACACACATTGACACACATGGCAGGGTCAGGATTACAATTCATCAGTAGTGGGATTGCCAGAACACATCACTGTGCAGGTATCACATGCACTACACGGGTCATATGGGGGTTGTATGGGCAAAGGGTATGGGGAGGTGTCTGACATCAGACAGCATGCTTCAGTATGCCTGTGGGGGGTTGTAGGGAGTGTGGATGTGAACATACACACCATAAAACACACACACAAACACACAGGGTGCCAGTACTGACATGCATGGGTGCATGTCTGCACGGGTGTGTGCTGGTCGACTGTGCCAGATGGCTGTACAAGGCTAGGTGATGGGTATACCTTGGTGTCAGTCCACATGACAATGGTCTGCATTGTGGCTCAGGCCTGTAGTGTCTGCATTTGCCCACACAGGTGGATACCGTATCCCCCATCCAGTCACTTGTGTGACTATTGTATGTGGCCAATGCTGTGCATCGCTTGCCATGTATGTGTTCCTTAGTCCATAACATGGACGGTGTTTGGGATGTGCACACCTCCCACATGCACATGCAGTGACATGTGGAACTGTACCTGGGGTGTCTGGCCCATATTGTGAACACAGATTATCATCATATGCGCCATTCTTGCCCACCTGTGGCAGAAACTGGTAATAGGAAACAGGTTTACCCTGCACCTACATTGATAGCATGCTAATGGCATTCGCTGGTGTCAGTGGCATCTGTCAATACAGGGCATGTTGTCAAGCATGGTATGTCATTTTTGGGTCACATGTGATGGCATCACAGGTGTTGCAGGTGTCCATTGGGGAACATGGGGAAGGTGCACTGTCTGCATGTATGTGCATATTGGACAGAGTGCCATGCCCTCTGTAGCCCACAGCTATCCCCCCATAGTTACCATCAGTGACCAATATGCAGTGTACTACCCGCATATTGGCTGTAGCCTAGGCATGTGTGTGTGTGTGTGTGTGTGTGTGTGTGTGTGTGTGTGTGTGTGTGTGTGTGTGTGTGTGTGTGCATGAGACATGGGTTGAGAGTGTGCTCTGGGTAATACTGGGGTTGCTAACTGTGATTGCCTGGCGTCTAGGAGTAGAACCCCTACCTAACTAGTTTATTACATTACAGCACTACACAGTTATAGTACGCGTCAAAGAGATTACTGGAGTACTCCTTCCCCAAAGGTGTATATCACATTGGATAACATCAGCAGAATTACCAAAGTAGGCCATTCAAATTGCAGTGAGTGTGACTAGCCTAAAATGCATTGTTTCTTACACAGACAGTGACACACACACACACACACACACACACACACACACACATACAATACATTCACAACCGACATGGGTGGGTATAGAACCCTTACCAGAGGTCTATATCACACTACAGCATGGAGCTGTTATAGGATTCACCATGGGGATTATTGGAGAACTCCTTTGCCAAAGATGTATACACAATGAATGACATCAGCAGGATTGCCAAAGTCGGCCATTTGAAATGCACTGCGTGTGACTAGCCTAAAATGCATTGCTCCCTACACAGATAGTGACACACACACACAAAACATCCACAACTGACATGAGTGGGTATAGAACCCCTAACAGAGGTTTATATCACACTATAGCATGGAGCTATTATAGGACACACCACAGGGATTACTAGAGAAATCCTTCCCCAAAGGTGTATTTCACAATGAATGACATCAGCAGGATTGCAAAAGTAGGCCATTTGAAATGTACTGTGTGTGACTAGCCTAAAAGGCATTGCTCTCTACACAGACAATGACACACACACAAAACATCTACAACCGACATGAGTGGGTATAGAACCCCTAACAGATGTCTATATTACATTATAGCATGGAACTGTTATAGGACGCACCACGAGGATTACTGGAGAATTCTATCCCCAAAGGTGTATACACAATGAATGACATCAGCAGGATTGCCAAAGTAGGCCATTTGAAATGTACTGCGTGTGACTAGCCTAAAATGCATTGCTCCCTACACAGACAGTGTCACAGATAGAAAACATCCACAACTGACATGGGGTGGGCATAGAATCATACTACAGCATGGAGCTGTTATAGGACACACCACAGGGATTACTGGAGAACTCCTTCCTCAAAGGTGTATTTTACAATGAATGACATCAGCAGGATTGCCAAAGTAGGCCATTTGAAATGTACTGAGAATGACTGGCCTATAATGCATTGCTCCATACACAGACATTGAAACACACACAAAACATCCAGAACTACCATGGTTGGGTATGGAACTCTACCACAGTTCTAATTCACACTACAGCAGTACACGGTTATGGCACACGCTATTGAGATTACTGGGCTACAACCTTCCCAGAGGTGTATTTCTAGGTGGGTGACATCAGCAGCCTTGCCAAAGTTGAGTATATGAATTGTAAGGAGTGTGAGTACCCTAAAAAAGCATTGTTCTCTACACAGACAGGGTCAGACAGACACACACTTGTCATGTCTGGGATTAGAACACGTACCTAACTACTTTATTACACTACAGCAGTATGCAGTTACAGGACACACTATGGAGATTACTGGGCTACAATCTTCCCAGAGGTGTATTTCTAGGTGGGTGACATCAGCAGCCTTGCCAAATCTGAGTATATGAATTGTAAGGAGTGTGAGTACCCTAAAAAGCATTGCTGTCTACACAAACAGGGTCAGACAGACACACACACACACTTGCCATGTCTGGGATTAGAACACCTACCTAACTACTTTATCACACTACAGCAGTACACAATTACAGGATGTGTTACGGTGACTACTGGACTGTAACCTTCTCAGAGGTGTATTTCTAGGTAGGTGACATCAGCAACCTTACCAAAGTTGAGTATATGAATTGTAAGGAGTGTGAGTACCCTAAAAAGCATACACACACACAAACTCACATAGTTGCCAAGTCTGGGGTTAGAACTCCAACCTAACTAGTTTATCACACTACAGCAGTACACAGTTATGGGATGCACCATGGAGATTACTGAGCAACAGCTCTCCCAAAGGTGTATTTCACATTGGATGACCTCAGCAGGCTTGTCATAGTAAGCCTATGGGGAGGGCCGTGTGTGTACATAGGCCATAACCCATTCATCTAGGGGTTGACATGCCACATGTGGGCACACACAGGGTCATACTACACAGGTACATGTATACAGCTGCTAAATGACTACTTCCTTGTACAGTCATGTTGCACAGCTGGCACATGCACCACATAGTCTGTAATGCTGACAGATACTGGTGGCTAGTATCTGCAGTGAGTGACATCTGCACCTCATGTGTTTGGGGCCCTTTGGCTGTGTGCTGGGTGGGACAGGCCTGGATGGCTCCTTGTCAAAGTCGCCCTATTCCACACATCTATGTACATCTACCTTTGGCTTATTATAGTGTGTTGTCCTGACATATATGTCTGTATTCCTATCCACTGTGTGTGCAAGGCATGAGTGATGCATACTGACGAGTGTCTGCACTAACAACTGCAACTGCCAGATATGTCTGGTCCACGGGTTTTTGCAGACATGGCATTCAAATGTGTGAGCATGCCCAGTATGACCGTCTGTACTGAATGTGTGGATCATGTCCAGGTAGTTTGTGCTGCAGTGCTGACCTTTGTGTTGTACACCGACAGGTAGCATGCTGTCTCTGCAAGGTATCCATCAATCATTTGGCTTTGACTGTTACTACATTTCTGCATAGTGGGGGGGACACACCTGACTGTTTCTACATTTCTACACAGGAGTGGGGGGCACACATGACTGTTATTACATTACTATGTAGGATCGGGGGGCAAACATGACACTTGTACACATTTGCTATGACTGTACTGGTATGTCAGGTACTTCATTTCATTCTGTATTGCTAACTATCATGCTGACTAGAGGCATACCAGTGTACTACAGATCATGGCTTTGGTTGCCCTACATGTTAGTGTCTGACGGCCTACCCTTTCCACTGCCTGCCCTGCTGTGGTCTGTCTGTGTAGGCCTGGGGGGGGGGTTAACCATAGTCATCATTCAGGGGCCATAGCACAGGCTCTGTTTGGGTTTGTTTCCACCTGTCCTGCTGGCTGAGACTGTTGTTGGGTATGTGAACCGTCCTGACTGGCATGTGTGGGTCATATGGACACACATGTTGCTCAGCACATTTCCTGCAGTGGGTTTTGTCATCCTGTGTAGTACTGGCTACTATGGTGACTTCAGTATTTGTTACAGATGTCATGGTGCCACTATGGGTGTCTACTGTCTGCTGCCATAACATTCAGCCACCCAATTCCCTTGCATGCTCACATCCACACCATCGCTACAGGTAGTGACACATTCTACTCCATTTGGCAATTGGTAGGTTGACTGACTTACCTTGAGGGTGTGCCAAACTTGCTGATGGTGCTGGAGGGCTGCCTATGTTGGATGCACATAGTACACTCCCTATACATGTTTAAGCACAGGTAGTGTCATGTTTGGCATTCCTTTACTGTATGTGCAAGACAGAGAGAGAGGTGCCATTCCCTGGGTCCCTACTGTGTCAGTGCATGTGCTATGCCTTGCCTCTTTGCCAAGGCCAGAGCATACTGGGCACACCTCCTTCTGCCTACTGGGGCAGGCTCAGTTTGTTCCTCCTCTGGGTCACTCTGTGCCTGTGCAGGCCTTGGTATTGGTGGGGGACTGTGTGGCCCTGCCCCATGCTGTTCCTGCTGCAGCTGTTTCCGCAGGATCATATTGTGTAGCATAGCACATGCCATAACAATTTGGATACATGTAGCTGGTGAATACTGCAAGGCTCCACCGGATGTGTCCAGACACCAGAACTATGACCTGAGCATCCCAAACACACGCTCTATTATATGTCTGGCCTGTGCGTGTGCCTCATTATGGCATTGTTGTTCAGGTGTGTGTGCATTTCTGATGGGTGTCATCAGCCACAGCTCCAATGTGTACCCAGCATCCCCCACTAGGTGACTGTAGGGGATGTCCCCATTGGCAAATCTCTGGTACAGCTGCTTCAGATGCCATATGTGGGAATCGTCATAGCTTCCAGGGCAGCCAGCACACACATATTCATTATAATGCCCTAGGCATCACATACGACTTGGCAGTTGATGGAGGGGGATGCCCCTGTGGTTGATGTAGGCCCTACCCTGCTCACCGGGTGGTGCTTTGATTCAGATGCGCATACAGTCTATAGCACCCACTACCCCAAGGTATTCTGCTATTTGGTGGAAGAGATGCATATTGCTGGTCAACACCTCATGGATGCTGAGGAAATATACATGCTCACTGGCATGTGCTGACATGGCATCCAGGAAGTGGTGGAATACTCTGGATGCTGATGCCTGTGAGATCCCCATGATATCCCCAGTTGTACTTTGGGAGGTACCTGTGGCTAGTATACCTAGGCCTACACATACCTTGGTATCCACTGGGACGGGTTCCCCTTGGTCAGTTTGGTATGTCAGGTAGGGCCGGCACAGCTCAACAATTTGCTATAAGAGGTCTCTGTTCACCCTATAGCACTCCACTATCTTCAGCTCATGTAGCCCCTGGTAGGTTACCCTGGGTCTGTACACTCTTCTCCGTCTCCTCACTGTGGCTTGTTTGGCAGCATTCACATCCTCACCACTCTCAGCCTCTTGCA
Organism: Protopterus annectens; assembly: GCF_019279795.1. Lineage (NCBI taxonomy): Eukaryota > Metazoa > Chordata > Ceratodontiformes > Protopteridae > Protopterus > Protopterus annectens. The sequence continues at coordinate 1,740,445,432 of NC_056732.1, read as the reverse complement.
CATGTTGTTCTATGTTGCCTGCTGCAGCCCTTCTGATTTTGTAAGTTTGTTTGTTAAAATTTCCCTGCTTGTATACACCGGTGGTGTAGAGTGTGGGAAAAACCAGAGGGGAAGGTGTTTGCTTAGTTTATAGTAGTGTTCTGGGCTGGGCTGGTCTGCTGTCTGTATAATTGGCTGATTCTGATACATTTCACCTGCCAGTTAAGCTAGTTCTCCTTGATTACCTTCCTACTGCTGTTTTCCCTTCCCATTGCCTCCATCTTTAAGACCATATACACGCTGCGCAAACAGAGTGCTCATATCTGCACACTGCTGCTATTTCCTGGTTTAACTTCTTTTTTCTTCCTGTAAAACCCAGAGCGCGGCGCACACACCCGCTTAAGCTTTGTAAAGAGTGCTAGACAGGTTTAGACACACCCCTTAGCGTAGCTGTGCTAAGCTAGGAGAAAACCGAGCCACAGGGCTCCAATCCACTTACAGTATGCCTGACACACATCCCCCATGATGTTACCTACCTCCTAGGCTTGCACCAAGCTATTCCTACTCTTACACTTTTGGGACCTGACTCACATGCTGGGGAAAACTGGGATTCACTATCCTTCCCCTCATTTGCATAGGATTGCCTGCTAATGCATAGTTACATGTCTCACACTGAGCCTCCCTCCTTAGCAACCACTACTCACTGGCCAGGTTGTCTTCTGCCTGCCATTGACTTGGATGGCAGAATACTGATTTAAGTTAGAATGCTTATTTTAGGTTTATTTTATTATTTTCCCCGATCCCATTTGCGCTCCACTGCCCTACGCTTAAACAGCCGAGATCGGCTAAAAAAAAATAAAAGTTGTGTTTTTTTATTTTTTTGTTTTGTTTGCAATGCCAATGGCCTTATACTTGGCCATTGGCATGCTTACTACTTGATATGCAGCCTTTATGCGGAGCTGTCATAGCTCCATTTTGGATTTTTGCAGAAATGTACTCGGTTACTAACCGAGTACATTTCTGCAGATAGCACTAGTCTTGCACGGACTGTTGCAAGCTTCCTGGATTGCAAAATCACCTCATTTGATTGGATTTCATCTGCAAATGGACTGGGTGATTTGCATACCAGGGCTTAGTTCATGCAAGATTAGTGCAGGAGCACTTGTGCATGCCCCTGCAGGCTGTTCCTGGATCGCATGGCAGACATATTGCCTGCTTGAGCTCCTGCACCGATCTTGCACACCGTGCGAGCTTTTGAGACTCTAGAGGTATATCTATCTATATATATTATATATATATATATATATATATATATATATATATATATATATACATATATATATATATATATATATATATATATATATATATATATATATATATATATATATATATATATATATATGGATCTATTTCGTATGATCAAAAGCTCATATGATCGACACTCATTTCACTGACACTAAAACACCTAAAGCTCAAAACACCGAAAACTCATTTGGTCGAAACTCATAACATCGACACATGAAATTCACAGCATTATGCCCTTTTCCCACTGTAGCACAACCCTAGAGTTAGAATAAATGGTTAAGGGGGTTGTGGGGGCACAGCCCCCCACATTGGGGGGTGTGGGGGCAGAACCCCCCACAATATTTAGATAAATATTGTCATTTTTGTTATAACTATCCACATGTATGTTTAAAATGTATTATGTATGTGGGGGGCTTCACCCCCACACCCCCCAATGTAGGGGCTGTGCCCCCCACACCCCCTATCTATTTATTCTAACTGCGGAGCCACGCTACAGTGAGGAAAGGGCATAATGTTGTGAATTTAATGTGTCAATGTTATGAGTTTCGACCAAATGAGTTTTCAGTGTTTTGAGCTTTAGGTGTTTTGATCTGTCTGAAAAGTTTGTTGATCATATGAGCTTTTGATCATATGGAGTAGACCCATATATATATATATATATATATATATATATATATATATATATATATATATTTATATATACATATGCATACGTTGTTGTATCATTCGGCTTTTCCCGGTTAGGGGTCGCCACAGCGGAACTCCGGTCCGCTAATGATTGGTAGTAGATTTTTACATACCAACTTGCCAGGCCTGATGCACAACCTTCAACAAAGGTACGCCCATTCATGCATATCTCCACACAGAAGATGCTTTCGCTAAGAATCTAACAGGACAATGTCTTACTGTGAGGCGACAACACTACCGCAGCACCACCACTGCAGCATAGCATATATCTAAAAATGCATTGTTGATACATATTGTATATGGGTAGGGCACACTGATTAGCAATTAAAACAATATTCATATACATCTCTAAATGTAATTTTAGTTTACTGAAACAAAGTTTTTGGCTTGCCTTTCTTGAATCAGAACTGGTTCATGTATGTACGGCTATCACAACTTTCAGAAAAGGGCTGGTCTACCTGAAAAAAACTGATGCAATTAATTCTACCATCATTAATTTACTACTGTTTGTTAAGAAATATTATAACAAAAAGCATGGATTCCCCAATTAGAATACATCTTGTAGACCATGTTTAAAGACTGAATAACAGTGAAATTAGTATCAGGATATACAAGAAGAGAACATTTTAAATTTGCCTTTGTGGTAGCTCTAACACAAGTTGAACAGCATTTTCTGGAATAAAAGTAACATTACTTTAAACAGTCTGACCTCAAGATATTTGTGCTGTCTCCCAACGAATCACAGTGAATACCATTCTGGCTAGCTTTAAATTACTCCCTTTGAGAATGTTTCCATTTATCTCCATTTTAAGTGTGAGATAGTTACATTTCCAAAGAACTGCAGGCAAAATCAAAGTAACCATGCCCAAATGTTACTTTGTTTGTCAAATGTCATCCACATGCTTAACTTCTTAAGCATACCCTACAACAAATATTCCTCCAGTACTCATTGTTTGCAAGCATTTTTCATCTAGCAATGGTTATATGAATTTATCTTCTTTATGTAAATCCTTGTGTTTTGTGAATATCTAGCGTTATAATACAGGGCAGCTATGTCATATATTTCCCCTTACATTTTAGCAACGTGTATGCAGTGTTAGCCTTCAATCTTAACATTCTGGTGTTATTTAAAAAACAAAAATATAAAAGCAGAACAAGAAAGTAGAAGTTTGGTATCTTTGAGAAAGGCACACATGTACAAAAATTGTTTGATTACAGACATTCACACTTGTGCAATAGTACCTGGCAGCACCACTGAGAAGTGTTTCTCTACTTTCTGCACAAAATATCAGTTACTGAAGTTCTGGGCTATCAGCAGCATTTCAGTTAAATCAACTATTTTGCACTGATCAAAATTGTGTTACTCTTCTTTCACTGTTGATACTTAGTCTGGTGCCTGATGGGTATTTCACTAAAACCACCTGAGTCTGCCATGTAATTTTTTTCCCTTATCATTATTAGTATTTCCTGCCAAGTTTTCACTTGCCCTTCATTATTCTATTCAGATTACACAGCTATTTTATTCTCTCTTCTCTTCTGTCCTATTATTATGAATTTTCTTCACATTAGTAGCATATTGGCACAGAAGGCTGTCTGAAAGTGAATTGTCATTACTGTAGTGTAGTGGCTTCTTGAATTGATTATTACCACTGCCCATCTCACCCCCTGTAAATCAAAGGTGTGCATAAAGCTGTTTCAGGTGGGCATACTGACAGTAAGTGCTATTGATGTAGTGCAACATCACTGAAAAATGACACATTTTGAAACCATTTTGTTGTATTATTAATATAATTCACACTTAAAATGAAGTTGCCTCACTCTGAATCTACACTCGTGAGCAATTGATTTTAACAGGAACAGCTGTAAATCAAAGATATGCATAATTTTCTAATTTGTTGCCCCAGATATGGCCTTATTAATCTGACATGCTGGTGTAAGTTGAAATTGCAATAGATGCTTTTGTTCTGTGATGTACTTTTATGGGGACACTGAATGCAATGTAATTGAAAGAACATAAACCATGAAGCCATCTGTCCACAGATTTCCAGTGAGAGTACTATGACTTTGGCTTTTTTTTTTTTTACTTATCTCATGCAGGAGTATCATTTAGTTTTCTTTTTCAATAATGCTCTTTGATTTACACTTGTATCCACTTGTTATAAACTATTTTAAGATGCATCTCGATGACTTGGCTCTCTGGCAGTTGGTGCAGGGGTTACGGTTATGAGATGTAGTCCCTGTAGTACAGGGTTTTATTACCTCAATCCTCATTTGCCTATTGTATGACCTTGAATAAGTCACTTAATGTGACATTGCTCCTGGTTTGCCCCTGAAAAGGGTTTGTGTATGCAGTGGGCCTACCTGGTTAACAAATTGGTATTTGCCTTCTTCTTTTTTTTTCTTCTTCTTCTTATCATTATTATCATCATCATCATCATCATGAAACTAGCTAATTCAGTTATTTCATTTTAGACTTAGAATCATATTTCCAGGCTGCAGTTTCTAACTGATTTTAAAGTTTAAAGTTAGCCAACTGTGATCAGTAGCTTTAACTGACAGCCTTTACCAAGTGGTTTACTCCTGAACAGATTTTTTTTAACCATTTAACTAGAATTAGTCATCTAATTGGCAAATATCTTACATTTAGGAAGCCTTCCTCTACTCAATAACTTTGTCTCAACTAAAGAGTCTTTATATGGGTACAATGTCATGAATACCAGGAAAAATAAATAGCTTGACAGTTCAAGGAAAGCAAAACTGTTTTGTATAGAGACTGTGAAACTTGGCTGCAGACAAGAAAGAGAGAGAGAGAGTAACATTCAAGTTATTTTTCTGTATATATATATATATATATATATATATATATATATATATATAGGGCCTATATCACATAGTCGAAGTTTACTAACTTTGAACATGGAATGTTTGAACCGTCCTGTTCGAAGTTAAAAAAACTTCAACTATGGATAAAAAACAAAAAAAAAAAAAAGAAAACAAAACAAAATAAACTCTTTTAAGCAGGGGGCAAGCCCCCATGCACCCCACACCCGCGCTACTTAAATATACCAACTCCGAGATCGCACCACACTGAACAAAACTGAAACCTCCCCTTACAGAGATTTCCATTGAAATGCTCGTACCTCTGCAAATTCGAACTTATGGTCTCGACCATATGAGGTTCGAACTTGCAGAAGTTCGACTATCTGATAGGAACCCTAGATATATATATATATATATATATATATATATATATATATATATATATATATATATATATATATATATATATATAGCACTGTCAGGTTTGGATTAAAGGGAAGCAAAATCAATTTTTAATATGAAAAATGTAACATTTGAGTTGATGTGTCATTAAATCTGTTGAAGGACCTCTCTTTAAAAGCATTTAATGTACCTTTGAACATTTAAGTTTGGAAGTGTTGTTAAATGCTACAAAGTTCCAAACTATGCCACAGGCCATATTCTTTTTTTTTTCTTTTCCGAGGTTTGAGGTTGGTCATCTGAGACTAACAACACTCACTTAAAGGAGAACCACACCCACAGACTCAAAAAAAATTATTTCATCATGGTTTGGTATTTTCTACATTTTAATACCACTCTAGGACTATTTACAGGTTTTTAAATATTTTTATACATAATTTCTGAGTCTGACCACATGGGGTCTGGCATCTTGGAGTAATTTTGATTGTTTAGTCTGCCTCTAGGTATCCCACAATGCAGTGCTTGTCTGTAAAGAATTACATCACACAGGTCTCTTTCTTGCCACTGCATTGATTTTACATGTATACACTGTTGTCTTTCAGTCTGTTTTAAGTAACATTTCATGCCATTCAGTGACTACTTAAAACACAAAAACTGCAAATGACACAGAATAGACTTTCAAAATTATTTTTACAGCTGCTTCTTTTTAGAATGGCTAAATTGCAGTATTTTGTGAAGCCTGAATTGTACTACTTTAAATCATCTTCCATCCCTCTTCACACCTAAATTCCCTAGCTCTCAAAGTGCTGAGGGTAATTTGAGCAGTTACTTGCTGTGACTGACAGTTCACAGCAGGAGACTTGACTCATGTACTGTTTCCTTGTCCTAGCCTTTACTTTCTGTATGGGTAGGGGAAGGACAAGGGAGCTGTGACATTGCAGCATGGGTGGTTTTTAGGATGGTCATGGTGATGTGTCAGTTTGGGGAGGGAATTGTCCAGAAAACTACCTGTATTCATTGGCTTTGATGACATCAGTGAACTGGAGACTGCATCAAACTTTCCCTGGGTGGGATAAAAGTTTTTTGAAAGTGAAACCACCACAGTACAGTAAGGTACTGTTCTAGTTGAGAGAAACAGTAGATTTAAATATTTTAAATGCTGTAACTTTTGTTTATTCATAGCAGGGGCAGTAAACAGGGAGAAAAAGGACAGAGAGGTTGAGCATTTAATAATAGAATCCTCATTGTTGTCCTTTAAAAATAACATATGTTTAAGGCTATTTACTGGCCACTGGCCACATTATTGTAGACAGAATCAGTGACCCAGCTAACTCATTCCAGTTCTCCAGATAACTAACTCTTTAGAAAACTTTTTACTTTAGTTGTTAATGTCTCATCAAGACACCATGCAAAGAAGTAATACTATGTGTGGTGACTAACGCTAAGAAATGCAGAAAAAATATGTCTAACATAGGTCATGTAGGCTGAGACAGATTATTTTCTGAAATAACCTGAGATTTGAGAAGACAAACAAATGGTAGGATTTTCATGAGCTATGGAAAAGAAAAGAGAGAAGTAAAGAAATTAAAAGGAACTGGTTTTTGCACATTAAATATTGCTTAGATGATGTAATATGGGAAATAATTGTGAAATAAGGTTAACCAAATTTGCATGTGTTGAGTTTTTCTAAAAGATTGTTTTCCCTTTTAAAATGTAATAAGTTAATAGCAATAGTAACTAAACTAATAGTGTCAGTTGAGCAACAAATAACAAACTTGTCTTTGGGACAGAAGGATGTGAGTTCTATTCCCACACCAGGTATATTGCTGACACTGCAGTGTAGCATGGGAGGAGGGGTGCTGCACTCCTGAGTGTGCCATTGTTCAAATGAAACATTAAGCTGAGGCCACATCTGCCTGAGTTAGTGGTATCTCGGGTAGATGTAAAATATCTCATGGTACCTACTGAAAAGAGTAGGGGATTTTTACTTACAAATTATTTACACCTTATTTACAATTTATAAATTTACATATTTACATATTTACAAAAAAAAAATAACATTTCATACTTTCAACTCTCCATTAATTACCCCCACACAAAATAAATAAATAAATAATCACATTTCATACAGATCCCCACTTTTTCCCCATAACCACCACTTGATTTTCTTTATAATGTTTGGTAAAATCCATTTACCATTAAACATCACCTCATTTAACCTTTCATTTCAAATCATCCAAGTTCCAAATTATACCAAATATTTTTTATCCATCCAAATTATACCAAATATTTTTTATCCATGTTCTTAACATATTCTTTACTATGTGGTCTATAAAAAAACATACTCAATCATGTCCATGTTTATTTGTTTATAATGCTGCAATTCCTTAATTATTTTATTTTCCTTTATTTTTCCCATACGTTTTTAAGTCTTTTACATGTTAAAAAACATGTTCCTTTGTCTCCAATTCCCCACAATACAAACAAACTCTCTTATCAACTTTTTATAAGGCTTATTTCCTTTAATAGATAATTTATAAATTTGTAGTCTCCATAAAAAATTTTGATGAACCACATTTTTCATACACAATTTATTCCTTTATTTTATAGCTTTACATTTTTCTTCTGCTAAATGTTTCCAAGTATTCATACAATAATTTTGTCTCATAGTATTATTATTATACAAATGTTTTCTATTTTCATCAATTTTATCTATTCTTAATTTCCACTTTTTTATTTTATCCTGTTGCAGTCTTATTTCTTCATTTTTCCATTCATTTTCTCTTTTTTTCATTTTAATTACATCCCATTCTTTTTTTATATTTTCTTTAAATATTTATTTTATCTATCCGAAAACGTATATAAATTTAAAGATGCTGCATACACTATGGTGTTCAATAAACCCAAACTTTCTTTACCCTTTTCCATGTACAATACTCCACTTTTGGCTGGATTTAATCCGGATCCTCAGATAAATTGAAAAATAGTTTCAGTAATCTGCTTTTCCATATCTCCTGGGAACATGTACACACACTAGCCAAATACAATATACTAATATAATAATCTATATTGTATTTATTAAATGTACTTTTTGTTTAATGTCAGTCTTGTTCTATGATAACTCATACCATTTTTGATAACAGAAAACAATCTATATATGTCTTATGTCTAACTCTCTGATATGTGTTTTTACTTAAATTATATAATTTTGAAATCCCACATTTTAATATCTCTTCCATTGCTTTCTTATCAGTCCTATATTTTTGATTTTTATTTCTTAGGTTAAAATGAAAACCTCCTGTTACTATCATATCCATATTTACTATTACATAATTTAATATATCAGAAAATAATTTCTCCCTTTCTTTATATTACACATGAGCATCCATCCATCCTCAACCCCTTTCCCATTTTTGCACATGTGGTCTGGCTGTCACTTCAGCAGTGACAATCATCTTGAGCCAAGGTTTTACACTGCTGGGTGACTAGTCCTGCTGCAGTAGTTCATTTGTACAACTCACTTTCACACACATTGTCACCTATGGTCAAATTAGAGTATCCAATCCACCTACTGCATGTCTTTGGAATGTGGGAGAAAACCAGTGCACCCAGAAGAAACCCATATGACTGCAGGGAGGACATGCAGACTCCACACTCAAGGTACCCCGGCTGAGAATTAAACTGGAGAACCTTTCACTGTGAGGCAACAATGCTAACCACTGCACCATCATGGCCACCTCTAAATTAATAACAGATAAAGTCTTAAAACAAAAACCTAGAGAAATAAGGGAAAGCAAAGGAAGAAACAAAATATCACCATGGAAAAATTGAATAGACGAAACTATAAAGCAATTAAGACAAGAAGTATCATTATTAGAAAAATTTAGAAAAAGGAACAGATTATCAGAAATAGTTACAAATATAGAAATGGTAAACACAATGCACAGTATCAAAACAGACCAGGACCTATCATACACTGTGGCAAATAAACTAAAAATAACAGCACAGGCAGAAATTTTAGAAGATATGTAAATAAATATAAAGGAAAATTACAAACTAAGGAATTCATTGATGACCCCCAAAATTTTATAGAGAAACTGGAAACAAAGCAAAAGGAATAGAAACACCACAAAAAAAAAAAAAGCAGACACATTTTGGAGAAATATTTATGATGACCCTGAGCAACATAATAAAGATGGTAAATGGATAGAAAAATAAACATAAGGAGTTCTAATGTAGAGGATATGAAATGGGATGAATAATGGCCAGAGAAACTGAAATAAAATTATGAAAAGCTCCTAAATAGAAAACTCTGGACCCGAATCCAGTACCTAACTTTTGGCTGAAAGTGTTAACATCTTTTCACAAAGATATAGCCCTGAATAACAATTACTTGTATATGCATCCTAAACAGAGACCAACCTGGTTAAAAACAGGAAAAATGATACTCCTCCTTAAACCGTGAACCTGCAAGCTGTCATAAAACCTATAGATCAATAATTTGCCTTCCAAGGATATGCAAACTATGTACTTGACTTGATGCGGACAGAGTTTATGGTCATTTAGGAAAGATAATAAGTATGGCATGGACAGATTACAAACAATGCGTATGACAGAATCCCACATTCATGTATAAAGGAATGCATGCAGATGTATAGGATACACTCTAAATTGATCAATTACATTATAGCAACTCTGAAAAAATATCAAGCCACTTTGTAGCTAATCCATGACAAAGAACAAATTAGTTCTTTTTGCGAATTTCTTCTTGTGGGCTGTACCTGCAAATAGTCTTTTGTGATCAGTGGATGACTCTGTTAAACACACTAAACTAAAATAAATAAACAGTGACTGCTACAAGAAGCATAGCTGGCTTTGGTGTTCTTTTGCACATTTATCAAATCTCAGTGACATTTATATCATTTGAGAAAGGTTTAATCACTTGTAGTTCCACAAAAAAGTAGATGAGAAGTCTTTAAACAAGGTTGTTTTCTGGGAGTCAAATTGTAACCATGGCCTAATCTGTTAAGTACACAGCTTAATTAGTTAAGGGCAAGACAAAACACATGCACATATATTGCTATTATTCTATATACTTTTCCCATCTAAAATCTACTATCATCATCCTACCCAATTTAACTAAGATATAATCTAGAATTTTTATTCCATTTCTATATAATACAGAAATTCCTGAACAACTTTCATGTCACAAATTCAATAATATACCACCTGACCATAATGCTTCATTTTGTTCTCTTTCTTCTATATGTAAAATCCTAATATCTTCAAGTACTATTATATCCACCTCTTAATTATTATACCATTCTATTACTTCAATTTTCCTAACTATATTTTAATACTATTAATATTAATCAATAGTATTCTATGATTATTTGTTGCCCTTCTTTCTACTCTGCCAGAAATTATTATAATTATCCATTCCTTTCCTTTTAGCTTTTATTCCCAACTCCTGAAATTTTCTTTTTCTATCTTTAACTCTTTTCCCAATTGTATTTTTCTTCTTAACCATTTTTCAGTTTATATGTTCTTCATCACTGATCTCTGTACCACTTTTCCTTCGTCCTTCCCCTTTTTGCATATTATCTCAAGTTTCTTCTCGATGTGCCTCACTACTTTCTCATTCCCCCTTTTGTTGTTCCTCTAAATGTAGTATTTCATTTTCATTTCTATTTTACTGTTCAGTTCCACATTTACCATTGTCAGCATCTCACAATCAATCCATACATGTCCTGTTTGCTTACATTTATTATAACCCATTTCTTTTTTTTTTTTCATTATGACCCATTCCCACACAAATTACATCTTTTTTATTATAGTTATTTGTAAAATGACTCTCTTTCCCACAAAAAACATCTTCAGTTGTCTCCAATACATAGTAACAGCTCTATTTCCATCAACATTAATTATACTAGGAATATGTACAGTTTTACCATTCTCTATTTTCAAAATCCCATTACGGTCACAAGCACCTGTCCAAAGTCCTCTGCAATCAAAAATGTTTGAAATGTTTTTTTACTTCATTAGAAATGTTCTTAAGTAGATATCTGTTAACAGTCTCTCTTTCAGTCTCTGTTTGAACTGTATGTTGATTATGTTCTGCATTTCTCAAAAAAATGTCTTAAATATATAATTATTTCATGGATAAATATCTTTTTTCTCTATATACTTCTTTAGAAAACATTCTAAAGCTTCAGCAGTGTTAAAGAAAATGTCACAATGTGTCTCTTTATTTATTAGAATAAATGCTCTTACCTCCTGTACCTTTATGCCTAAAGGCACAACTATCTTGTCCCAAATCTCATACCTGTCCAACTTGATTTCTTCTTTACATTGAATTCTCACAACATAATTCTTTTTCCCACTCCTCCCATTTTCTTACTTTCCTTTTCTGCTGCTTTTTAGTGTCTCTGCAATCTCTGCAAATGATTTCTTCTTCCTTTCTTCTCTGCTGCTTAACGTCTCCATTATTTTACTCCATAAAGCTAAATGCCTTGTCTCTGGTTCACTCTGCTACAACACATTCTCGAGTCATCTTGAAAACTCCCTGACTGGGGGGATGTAAATATAATTTCACCCTTGTTCTTCAACCCTTCAAACAGCTCCTTTTAGAAGATTTCCTCAAAATCTTCCATACCATCTCCTTTTTCAATACCTCGAACAGCATTTTCTTTTCTCATAGAAGGAAACATCTCTGCAGACCCAGCATTCACCTCAGCTCTACTTCCTTCTGCCACCATCTTAGCATGCTCTTCTCCCTCCTGTCTCCATGTTAGGAATGGAAAGGCTGCTCATACTTGTTACCTGTACATGCTACAAGTACCATAATGAATTAGGGAAGTTCCCTGATGACCTGGTCAAATTTCCGTAGAAGTATAAAGACCACTTTGGGTCTCCCCTGGAATGACGCTTGTAGCCTAAGTGGAACTAATCTGGTCAACAGGTGATAAATACAATGTAATAATGTGGTATTGGAAAAATAATATTTATTTTTTGTCTGAACACATTTAACAGATGTTATCTCCATAAAATTAACTCTACCCATCCATGTATTACTTCAGTGATTTATGGGTTTGAAAAAGTACAGACAGAAGCTAAGACCCAAGATATCCTCAGTTTTGTCTCAGCAACAGATGGGACTGGAATGTATTAAATTCAACACTACACATAATAATTAAGTTATGTTTTTGTAGACTGCAGAAGTGTATGCCTGGTAGAATATAGAACATATCAAAGTAGGCAGTTAAGGAATTGTGGGCAGTACTGAAGATGAATCCTGTGAGTGTAAGTCAGTAAATACACTTACCTAAGTCAAATTTGAAACAAAAAATATTTTGTACCAAAGTGCACATTTAAGTTGTAAACAAGGATAGCTGAGAAAAAGATTTATTATCCAATAACTCAGACTTAGATAGATGATATTACTCTAATTTTAAGATATAATGAAAAGTAAAGTATATTGAAATATTGGTAAAAGATATTGATAAAAGAATGAGAAAAGTTTGGATTTATGTTGAATAAAGTACAAAGCAATAAATTAGTACATGAGGGAGAGATGCAGGAGAAATGAGGAAATAGTTATCTGAGACTAGAAATAGTATGTTGTAAATAAGAGAAAGCTGATGAAAAATGGGAATATAATCTTACAAACATGATAAAAAAAAGTCTGTAAAACTTAGACTGTGCCTTATGGAAAGACAGTGGATATGGTTAAGTTATAATTGGTAAGTACAGGCAATTATAAGCATTGATGAAAAGGCAGGAGTCAGAGCTGGATGTGGCAGAGTTAAAGATGTTAAGATTTGCACTGGGTGTGACTAGGGTGGACAGGATTAGGAATCAGTATATTAGAGGGTCAGCTTAGAGACAAAGCAAGGGAGGCGAGATTGCGTTGGTTTGGACATGTGCTAAGGAGGGATGCTGGGTATATTGGGAAAAGGATGCTAATGATGGAGCTGCCAGGTAAGAGGAAAAGAGGAAGGCCTAAGGTAAGGTTTATGGATGTGGTGAGAGAGGACATGAAGGTGGTTGGTGTACAAGAGCATGATGCAGAGGACAGGAAGAAATGGAAACAGATGATCCGCTGTGGAGACCCCTAATGGGAACAGCCAAAAGAAGATGATGATGAAAGACAATTATAAGGAAAGTGTTTACATAATATTTCAAAAGCATTAGGTAAAAATTAATGACTTGGTATTTTTAAATGTATCTGAGATTCAAGGCTAAACCATATTACACAAATCATGCTCAATGAGGAAGAAAATGATGGAAAAATAGAACTGTTAAATTCACTGTGGTACATGATCCGCAAAAATGGGAAGTAAGTTCAGATTCTATATAAATTGTTATATAAATGATCGTTAAGAGGGATGGGCAGTGAGTTAATAGACAGCTTGCAAAATAGGATAAATATTAAGAATAAGTTAACAGAAAACAAATTATATAAATAGATATACCTCAGGAATTTTATGAATTATATAAAATAGAAAAAAATGAAAATTTTTACTTGAATGAAAATGGATGGTTAGTACAGCACACATACTCAGATTAGTACTTCTGAAATTTTATATTTATAGAGTAATATAACCATGTTACCACATTTGTCATTTGTCCTTTCACATGGAAGTCTTGCTGAATGTGATCCTTGCAGTAGTTATGATAGTGAAGCATGTGAAAATAAATACAAATGTCTATAGAAGAACAGTGTGTTCTTCCCTTTGTTTTGTGTGCATTACTCAATTTGGATCCCTTTGTAACCGTATTGTATTACATTTTGCAATGTGTTTGACTTTGCCTGTCTGTATGTTTACATTGTATATACAGTATGACTTAGAGACACTTCATACTCAGAGGCACATTATCAGTCAGGTTGCCTCTTAAGTCAATAAATGTACATGAAACCTTTGTTGGTAAGCATATTCTCTATGACACAGCCTCTGTAGATTTTCCTCTCATAAGCAGGCATGATAAAGACTTAATTAGACATGCACAACTGCTAATGAGTCAGACTTACAAGACATTTTCACGCCACAGTTCTGATTACTCACTGTTGTACTGCTAGCGCATGTGCTCAGCATCATGTATGTCCTAACATCATGTTTACCTGCCTACTACCTCAAGCAGATTGAGTGATTCAGGAATGCTAATGAGCTGACACCTGATTCACATATCAACAAGCCCAGATAGGTTACTCGACATGATATAAACAGAACCTGGGATTATGGAATTTCCATCATACTAGAGAAGACTGCTTGGATTGCCTAGATATTTGTATTCAGATATATCATTAATAACATTTGAAAATGGAGATGCCTGCTTAATATTTCTTTTTCTGCCCAGTGTTAGATCAGCTTGTAACTACAGAGCTCTTGTTGTGTTGAGTCTGATATATGCTTTTTTACTTCATTGCAGGGATGTAGCACCTAGACCAGCTGTCCCACCCAAGAAAACCTGCATTTTCAGATGCTGAGAATAAGGCAATTGCACAAGCCCTCTCTCTCCATGCAACATGCATCTTAGAGCGATGCTTATCTGACAAGCTCTTCCATGACGGTGTCTATGGCAGGTTGTTAATAATGTGAATGTTGTAGGATGCCATGGCCATCATTACAAGCATATAAGACATAGGGCCAGTGATATGATAAAGAATGCTATAAACAGAGCCAGGGTTGTGCACAGCAATGGAGAACTAGTGGGTGTAAGCTTGCTACTAAACTATCACTCACTGAGACCAAAGAATTCCTGTCAACTGTAAAGAATCCAAGCAGCTAAGAGGAGTTACCCAGTACTGTGATAGATGTGGGGGCAGATGTGGAAGATAGTCACAGGGTGTCCTGTAGTGATGCTCTAGGTATGACATTTATATAAAGATGTGTGTGCGTGTGTGTGTGTGTGTGTGTGTGTGTGTGTGTGTGTGTGTGCGTGTGTGTGTGTGTGTGTGTGTGTGTGTGTGTGTGTGTATGAATGGTGTAGAGTTACAACAGTTTTGTTTAAATGGTCATCTTCTGCTTAATGATTATTATAAATCTATCGATATCAATTTTGTTTGTTTAGGGACATCTGACACTAAGGTTCAATGACTGCCTACATATGGTATAGGCATAACTTATTTGTTTTCATTTATATATAGATCTGTAAATTTACCTAAGTAAAATGTTTACATGCACTTGCATCCATCGTTACTTTATTTTGGTTTACATAGCATATTTCTTATAATGTGTTCTTATATTTTTCCTGTTTTTCTGTTTTGTTAGTATAGTCACAGGTGATGCTGGCACCAGCACTTTGGAGCTCCTACTGCATGATGTTGGAAGATTCTTATTATCTGATGATGATGGTGGTGATGAGCAGACACATTCTGGGGTTGCAGATGGTAGGTGTGTCTGACATGGAGGATGTGGCTCCCATATCCCCTTGCCCGAGTTTGGACACAGTCAGTATGCCTATGCATACCCACGACACAGAATTATTGGAAAATGGACAGGTTGAGGGGGACATAGGATCATATGATCATAGGAGGTTACTAGGCTAATTGCCCTGGGGCCCTTACAAGCCTAGTCAATAGCTTATCCCCAAAAAAGAAACCTCAGACAGTACCTGTTGCCCCTGTCAATGAGGTAAACAGGTGGAACCCCTGGGACAAATTTTTGGTTTCCCATCCACTCATCAAGGTTGCACTTGAAGAGGGTCAAAAAGGTACTCTGTTTGACATGTGTGGGAAGATCAGGGTAATGTGGTTACCACAGTTACTGAGCTGGAAGAATTTCCCTCAGCCATAGTTTGGGAGGAATATTTTGATAGAGGTGCTTAAAGGAGGAATGCTTACCCCCCTCCCATGATGTTGGTGTCTTAGTAAGTGCCACCCAATGCATGTGCAGGGCCATCATGGGGGCACAGTCAAGTTCCACCAGGGCCTCAGAAGAGAGGTCATAGTACTGCATGTTATACATTCTGACATACAAGACTGCATGAATTGTGTGTGTGTGAGACTACTTGGAGTAGATGAATGACATACTAGACCATGCAGTGTCTGTTATGTAACATTTGATGGGGGAGAGTCAACTTCCATGAGGCCAAAGAGCTGGTACATCATCAGATGTTAGCCACTATGGCCGTGGCCATGCCAGATCCCTCTTCTGTAGTAGTACTACTTCCACTGCTGTGTCACTGATTAAGGTGTCCACATCCAGATGTGGTAGTCTACTCAGTCATGATCATGGACTCAGTCATGATGAGAGCTCATCAAGCAGAAATCATTCACATTGTGGTAGCACCTGGACTTCTAGCCAGGGTCATGGAACTAGCAATGCAACTCCAAGTAGAGACACTTTATGTTGAGGCAGGGGTGGAAACGGTGAACTGAATGTTCTAGCATGCATGGCTCACACCTGTCCAGGATGCCAGGGTGTAGTGCTAACACAAATACCTTGGTTATGTTCCTGTAGACACACCCACAGTGCACCATACTTTGCCCATGCCACCTCACACATACACACTTATGTTCTTTAACATTGATTTATTTACATCTGGAGTTACTGGCTATGATAGTACATACTTGCTGTTAACCTAATGTCTCACTCACATACAGTTATTTTATGTCAGGCTTGCCATCCTCTAACACCCCCCCCCCCCTGTGCAAGTAAGGATGACTGTGTTTTGCCCATTGCACAGTTCTTTGTGACTTAGGGTTGCCTATGTCTGATGCACAGAATGCACAGTTAATGCTTGTTTAGTCAGATACCCGTTTTCATTAAGATATGTACTGAATTTAATTTTTGTTTTATTCTGCTTAAGTTTAACAGTGTTAGTATTTGTTGTGCTCAGAATTATAATAATAGTAGTAGTAGTAGTAGTACAGTATTATTAACTATGAATCACTGCTTGTCCAGGCCCTTGTGCAGGTGATGTTGAGATTGCCCTTATCCCTCTTTGGATGTCTAACTTGGGCAACGTTTATGTCTGATGAACAGTAGTGAGCAAGCCAAGCATATGTATTTGGGCAATACCTTTCTTGTTTCCTCTGCTGGATTGTAACTCCTCATTTGTGTCTTAATTACTTACCTTTTTTTAGTCATAAGATTCTATAACTGCTTGATTATCTGCCTATAAAGATGATGGTGATATTGCTCTAACCAGTGTGGGTTTGTTTAACATGAGCTTGCTTTGGCTTGACACACATTTTGTATACATATGCAAGAAAAAGCCATTTTATACCTTTAATAGCTTGTAGTTGCTTTGTTTTGTCTATGCTGTATATATCAGTTCACTGCTGACATTCCTGTACACTTGATCAACAGTTACTGAAGTTCAGTACATCCATATAAAGGTAAGCATTTATCTCTTCATTGTAGGTTCATCACTTACCTTTGATAATGCTGCTGATAACATTTTGTAGTTTAGGAATACCCATTTCTGATGCTCAAAGTAGACAGCCAGTAAATGGGTATGCAAAGGCTGGTAAGTTTGCATGCATCACTGTTATTTGTTGCATGTGTGTATCTGAGTTTGTTGTTTATTTACGTGATTAGTGTGTGAGCTATTTGCTGTCTATTAGCTAGCACTACAGCCTATTGTGCACACTTGCTTCTACCATGATCATCCCCAGCTGCTAGTTCTTCATCTGACTTCTCATCTGTATATGGTGGCACTGCCTGTTTTTCTGGAAAATACATCCCTTTTACTGGCACCCCCTGCTTCAATTATGTTATGTAATATTGCACAGACTGTCAGTATTTTAGCAGAGGTGGCTGTGTCGAAATGCAGGGCACTTCCAAATTTATCTGGATATCAGAAACATGACTTAAGAGGGCTAAAAACATGCTCTATATTTCTAGTTTGAACCTGTGCATTATTGTAACTTTAATCAGTGGGTTTGTGTGAGTTTCTCATGGAAGTCATGAGCCAATGTTTAGGTGTATATCCTGTATCCCCACTACATGCCCTTTTGGAAAGTTGCCCCTAGAAAACCTTAGAAACAGGACACAAGTGTTGCTTGTATGTTGACTGCTATACATACCTTGGTTTCCACTGGGACGGGTTCTCTATGACTCCCATGAGTCTTCATGTGAAGAAGGCAGATATTTACTATTTTCTCTGTGGTATCCCTGTTTACATCATACTGCTCTATTATTTCTATGTAATGAAGCCCATGGTAGGCAAAACATATGAACTACTTATGCCTTCTGGCCTGAGGTATGGCAGCAGCACTTGTTATTAGACCCTGTTGCACATGCAGATTTATGATGGTTGCATCAACCCCTAACATTTTCAGTATCCTTGTGGCTATATTTCAACAAGTCTTAGAATTCAGGGCTAAAAGGGCATGGCTTGTTGCCACTTGTTTTATATATTTCTGAATTGTTCCACCAGGATAATTTGCTTCATTAACATTTAATATTGCTCTTTATTCACTCATTAGCATATTCATCTACTAACCTTTGTTTTGCAATGGAGTGTAATGTGTACTGCTGTTACCAGAATCGCAAACCACACACTTTTTACTGCTCATCATGCAAATGGGCTTAGTAGAACGTGTAGGCATTCATGAATCCTGGCCTTTGTGTTTTGCTGGCAACTTGGTATTGTCACAGATAGAAACATAGGTAGATAAATAGAAAAACAGACAGATAGATAAATAGAAAATAAATAAAAATGGCTAAGGCTGTACAAGCTATGAAACTATAGTGGGAAATCTTAGTTTAAACTTCAGTTAGGATAAAAGCATAGGGTGTGGTGAAGTGGGATTTATAAAATGTATTAGTATAGTGAAGAGCACTATAAATAAATCAGGAAATGAAAATAGCCAAAAAAGTATGAATGATGACGTGGAATTAAATATTATCTTGAACTACAAAAGCATGAAAATTTGGTGAAGATATAAAATGTCTTGCTAAAAAGGTATATTTACTTTAGTCTGTATTACTAACAAATTAGTAATTGTGTTACAGGGGGTATGCATGTTATGTTATAAGCTGGAGAAAAATGCATTCTTGACAAATGTTTTAGTGCTATCTTAGATTCAAGATTAAACTATATAAAGGCAGAAATATTAGAGCAACTGCAAAATAAGAAAAGGGGCAGTGTGTTAGAACAAGCATCTCATGGAAATGGATAAAAAGCTAAGAAAGGGAAGATAAGATTAGTGGAGGTTATAACTAACAGAAGAAACAGAAAGAAGAATAAGCCTGTAAGAGAAAGCAAGCAAAAATAGATAAATAGTTTAAATTACTTACAGGGACATCCTGAAAAGGGTCACTTGTACCTAATGGGTTTATCCTGTTAACAAATGTATAAAATAAAAATAAACCAGAAGAATGTATTCCAACCAGTTATGTGATCGGTCAAAAGGAACCAACAGTCATGTCAGGGTTTTTATTTCATACAGGTTACACAGTAATAGACTGGTTGCTTTAAGATGTGCAAAGCACAAACAGGTCAGTGTTGCTAGAGTTTACAGTCTGCAGAAGGAAAAGAACAGTAGCACGCATAAAGTAAGGAAGGTCAGAGGGAATAGCTGAAGAAGTACATTAGTGATGCAGTGAAAAAACTGCTTGCAAGTTAGAATACATGGCATGGCATATACCAGCAAGTATTGGCCATTGCAACTCAGAGCAAAAGCCACCAAAGAAAGGAATGTTTTGGGAAGATGATTTGTATTATATGTATCATACTCAATCTGGAGGTTGTAGAAAAATTATGTATAATACCAAAAGCATAGATTATGGAATAACTGAAATATATATGTAGTACACAGGCAGTTGGTTATTGAAGAATTGTTCAATTTATAGTACACATGATGTATGCAACAGAAAAAAATATACATATGCAGTTCACAGTTTGAGGGTAATAAAATTATACCATGCTCAAAACACAGACTGTAGTTAATAGAACTGTACTAATTACAACTTTAAAAAACTTCTCAAATCTCACCTGTCAGAATCATGGACCTGGTTTTGCACAAACCCTGGTTAGGAAATAGATGTATTCATGCAGCTAAAGGATCACAACCTGTTATTTATGTATTTGAATAGTATACCCCTACTAAACATATGTATACTTAACTTGCTTGTTTTCTACCTACAATCACTGTACTGCCATTCTTTTTATCCTATCTAGACTACATGATTGTATCAGTGAATTGTGTAGCATGTATTTTCATTTTATACTTGTATCTGAGATTGAATCAGTATTTGTATCTGTACATTATGTATGTGTCTTAAGGCTATTTATAAATGTGAAGCTTTTCTCCCCAGGCCTCTACTGAAAAAGGACATTTTTTCCATTTGGACTTTCCCGGTAAACAAATGTAAAATAAATAAAATAAGTAAATAAATAAATAACTAAATAAATAAATAAATAGTGCAAAGGAGCATATAGGTAATAAAACATGCACTGTGTATAGTACATGGGGTGTAGGCAACAGAAGTGTTCTGTGTATAGTATACAAGATAGATGATTATGATCAGGTCGCTGATCCTAACTGACATTATATGTTCAAGACATGGATGCAAAGAAATTCACCTCAAGAGTGAAGCTCGAGTGGTGAATTTCTTGGCATCTATGCTGAGAGAGAACACATAATAACAAGTTAGGATTGGAGACCCGATCATAATTCTTTGTAGGGTGTGGAACTTTTATCTGCTCCATGTACTACTGGTTACCGTAAAAAATTTTAAAAAAGCTAAGTATTTTGTTGCCTTTTAAAGTCATAAAGCACTTAACGATCCCTGTCAGGAAGACAGTGTAACACAGTTCCTTTCATTTATACTCACCTTTTCTTCCTTCTCAGCTGTCCATATTTTCACAGAATGTCCAGATTTTTGCCTTATATATTTGGTCTGTTCCTTATGAAGTCTGTGTTTCTGGACAAATTACTGAGGATTGCATTTCTAAAATAATGACATACATTTATGTTTCGGGCTTTGTATCCTTCAGAAAATGTAGGCAGACATGCATCTTGTTATTCTAACAACTTTGTTTTTAACAGGAATTTGGGAACATGTTGTTAGTATGGACAGCAGGCAGAAACAAATCTTTAATTTCAGCCACTGTCATTTACTGGTCATTACTGGCAGATTTTTCTGCCAAGTGCTAGACCTGGCCTTAGCAACTTAAGTAGGGGTTGCTTAACTGTTTTTTTCTTTTTTTGAATATTGGAGCATAATCACAGTGCTCCACACACTACATGTAGATAACAACAAATCCCACTAAGAATATAAGTATGATGTAGGTTAATTGCAAAAGTGCAGTTTGTTTAGCATGCAATATGTAGGTTATGGAATTGAATTATATGCAATCCACACGGTTTTGGTATTAGAACTGGTCTATGTATAATACTCTGTGCAGGCAATAGAACTATATACATATTAGAGGAGGGACTCTCCAGCCGACACAAGCATCCTCCAAAAGGGCCTCGTAGAAACAGACAACTGGTGCCAGAGCCATGGCCTCAAGCTAAGCAAAAGTGTATAGTCATCCCCTTTGGCAAAAACAAAGTGCCCACAAATTACCACATAGGTGGTAATCCATTAAGTACAGAAGAAGTAATTAGGGACCTGGGGACCCAAGTTGATAGCAATCTCTCATTTGACAACCACGTGGCCAAAGTGGTTAGAAAAACATTTTATATAGCCCACCTAATCATGAAAGGATTCACATCTAGATTAGGGGAGGTCATCGTGCCTCTTTATTCATCCCTCATCAGGCCCATAATTGAGTACAATGCCCCTTTTGGGATGTACCTTACCAAACACCTGCAGCAACTGGAAAGACCCCAAAAGTACCTCACCAAGAGGATCAAACGGCTCAAACAGATGCCATATGCTGCCCGGTTAAAGAAACTCCAGCTCTACTCAGTGGCATACCGCCTGCTCAGAGGTGACCTGTGCCTGACGTATAAGGCCATGTCCAACCCGGAATTAAGGGACATGCTGCACCTCAAGAAATCCAAATCCCATCGAGCTACACGAGAGACTTGAACCTCAGCACTGAAATAAATAGGACATGCTGGAGGGACAGATTCATAACCCAGAGGCTCCCTTCACTCTGGAATAAAATCCCAGTCCAGGTTAGGCAGAGTCCCTCATTGACTCTTTTCAAGAGGAATCTTGATGAGTGGATGGGAGATCGTAGGTTTACCCCGGGTATCACTTCTGTGTCACTGTTAGACCAGAGGCACAGTATACTAACCTCGAAAAAGGGCATAGCAAAATTAATTTAAAATGGGTGGCGAAAGCCAAACATACTCTGGCTAGGCTTATAAATGCCCTAGGGCAGATAGCCTAGTATGAACCTATGAACCTATGAACCTGTGAACTGTAGTACACAGGATGTAGGTAATAGAAACAATATCCTACCTTTAGTACCAAAGCTGTAGACTATAGAATATTGTACATAGGATGTATTTCATAGAAGAATTGTACTACACTGAGTAGCAAGGATGCTGATTTTAGAAGAACTGTACTATGCAAAGTACACGCTTTGCAGGTGTTAGAACTGCATGATGTATAGTACAAAGGATGTAGGTTATAGAAGGAATGTATTATGTATAGTGCACAAGTTGTAGGTAATAGAATTGTACTATGTAAAGTACACAGGATGTAAGTAATAGAACTCTACAACATATACTGTAGTGTCCAGGCTGCAGATAAAAGAATAATTGTACTATTTATAATATATAAGATGTAGGTTATGGAACTGTACTATGTATAGTACACAGGATGTACGTTATAGAAATAATTCTAGTGTGCATAGTACACCTGTCATAAGTTATAGAATGTAGAATGTAGGTTATGGAATTGTACTGTGTACAGTACACAGGTTGTAGGTTATAGAAGAATTCTACTGTGCATAGCATATATGCTATAAGTTATAAAATGTAGTATAGTAGTATTTAGGCTATGGAACTGTACTGTGTATAGTACACAGGATGTATGTTATAGAAGAATTCTAGTGTGCATATTACACCTGTCATAAGTTATAGAATGTAGGTTATGGAATTGTACTGTATACAGTACACAGGTTGTAGGTTATAGAAGAATTCTACTGTGTATAGCATATATGTTGTAAGTTATAAAATGTAGTAGAGTAGTATATAAGCTTTGGAACTGTACTGTGTATAGTACATAGGATGTACATTATAGAAGAATTCTAGTGTGCATAGTACACCTGTCATAAGTTATACAATGTAGAATGTAGGTTATGGAATTGTACTGTGTACAGTACACAAGTTGTAGGTTATAGAAAAACTCTGCTGTGCATAGTACACATGTGTGGTATGTAGGTTATGGAATAATTCTGCGTATAGCACACAGGATGTAGGTTATAGAATGTAGGATGTACATTATGGAACTGTACTATATGCAGTGCACATGATATAGGTTATAAAAGAATTCTGTTGTGCATAGTACACATGCCATAAATTAGAGAATGTAGTATGCAGGCTATGGAATTGTACTTGTATAGTACACAGCTTGTAGGTTATAGAAGAATTCTACTGTGTATAGTATACATGCAGTAAGTTATAGAATGTGGTATGTAGGTTATGAAACTAGTATAGTATATAGGATGTAGGTTATATAAGAATTCTACTGTGCATAGTAAGCATGCTATAAATTACAGAATGTAGTATGTAGGTTATGGAATTGTACTTTGTTAGTACACAGGATATGGATATGAGAAAAGAACTATATATAATGAATAGTTTTAACTCTGCTTATAATCAGTAATCTACAGTCTGCATTGAAGTTACCCATATTTCGCTTGTTGCGCTGTGAAACGCTCAGTCTTATTTGACCTCATATTTTATCACAAAACCATTGGCTCAGCAAAGACCCATAGTAAGGATTAAACTTTACAATAACAAATAAAGAAGACTCACTAGCGATATAAGTTATTAACTAACATATTACCAGCTTATGGAACAAGTTGCCACTAAAAGTTAAGAAAAGTACTGCTTCATCCACCTTTAATGCTAGTCTTGATGAGTAAATGGGTAGACACAGATTTACATCAGGGTTAACATGTACAGCCCTGCATGATTTGGGAGGGAGTACTTATTAAGTACTCATAAAGGATGGCAAGAACCTCAAAGTGTGTCTACTTAAAGGTGTGTATACTGGGTATCTTATGGTCCCTTTATTAAGTGGATTAGTATTGTTCCTATGTTTGTATATTCCTGTGACTAATAAATGTGCATTATGTATTGTTCACAAGATGTAGGTTATAGAAGGCTTGTACTAGGTATAGCACAAAGGATGCAGGTTATTGATGAATTCCGCTATATGTGTATACAAAATGTAAGTACTAGAATAATTTGACTATTTATATGCAAAAATGTAGGGATAGATGTAAATTATAGAAATTTGTACTACGTATAGGATGTATGAGGTATGCTACAGAAGGATTGTATAATACATATAGGATCCAGGTTGTCCTTTATAGAAAAATTACCATATCACAATATAATTTTTGTTGTTGATTATAAATGAATTGTATTATGTATAATGCACAGGAAGCAAATAACAGAAAGATAGTACTACCTGTAGTATTCAGGCTTTAGAATATAGAAAAACATTATGCTATGCATAGCACACAGGAAGAAGGAAATAAACCATTTATGTATATTGTATTTATTTAGTTATTTCACATTTGTTTACTAGGAAGGTCCGACAGGACAGAGCTGTCCATTTTCAGCGGATGCCCAGGAAGAAAATCTCCAGTACAATTGCAAACATACTATACATAAGATATTTGCACATTCAGTTATAAAAATATAGCAGACAATAACATATGATTGCATAAAATAATTACATAAGCATAGTGGTTTAGACATACAATTAATAGTATAGCAGGTAGTAACATCTGACTGTTGTTCATACAGTATGTTATAGGGTAGGATATATAGGGCCCAGGCTGCAGATTATACAAATTTTGAATGATATATACTACACAGAATGCAATAAGAGGAGAAACTGTACTACACATAGTGCCCAGGATAAAGTTATAGAAGAATTATAAAATGCATGGCACACTGAATATAGGTTATAGAAAACTTGCTCTACATATAGTACACATGTTTTACATTATTGTGGAATCCCACTATGTGCAGTACATAGTATGTAAGTTATAAAACATTGTTCTACACATAATTCACAGTATATAGGTTATACAATCATTTTATTACACATAAAGCTACAGTTATAGATAACAGAAGAATTTTACTACATATAGTAGCCAGGCTTTATGATACAGAAGAAGTATATGAGGTATAAGAAGACAACTTATGTATTATTCCCACTCCAAAGATGTTATGGGTATGCTTATGGTTCATTTACATGCTTTTTCATAACAGGGTACAAAGAACCTGTTTCAGTGCTTGGGATAAGCAACTCATTCCTCTGCTGTGCTGGCGTTAAGTTTTACTGTTGGAGCAGTAGGGTGTGTAGCTAGGGGAGAAGATGGCGTATGTATTTTAAAACAATGTGTGTAATATATATTATATATTACAGGCATTTGTATTTTCACTTTTGAAACACTGTAGACCTCTTACGACTTTATGGGTAAGTACTAAGCTCACTGCCCATGTAGCCTATTGTATACCTTGTCAATTTCCCTTAGTGAGACTCAAACCCTGTATTTCTTGCCTGTGATACAACCACCTTAACCATTATGGCAACCCCCATCTCCTTCACTTTGATATTTTTACATTTCCAAAGATGTGTTCTGAACCACTTGAGTACTTTACAACTGTGTGACGGGTTCTGAAACCTCTATCTTATTTAATTAAACTCTATGCATCTGCACTCAACTCATGGCTGAAAATGGTCCAAGAAACAGCCCACCTCCTGGTTAACAAATCCAAATAAAAATTAAAATAAATAAAAATGAACTGAAATATTTTTGTAAAAGATGTGATGGCATTCTAATACACTGTCATGAAAAGCAGTTCACAACCTAACCTTTCATCTTCTGTTAAGAAGAATGAAGTACATTATTTTTGTCTGCCAGATAAAGCCTGAAGTCTTGCAGGAATGTAAGAGGAAATGACAATATTAGTGGCATTTTGGCAATATATACATGAAGAATACCAGGTCGCTGTAGATGACCCTAACATCACGAATTACAGACTGGTTAACTCATTTAATCCTAAACAACAAGCTAATTAACACGTTTGCTTCCTGAGAAGTTCTAAGGCAGAAAAATCACTTACGTCCTGAGAACTTTTATCCAAAAACCTCTTTTGAACACATACTTCATTAGATTTATAATATCTGATGAATGGTGTGAGTTACAACAATTGCAAAATATGATAGCTCTTTGGTAGGAAATTTGTGTTGGTATCAAATGTCTGTCTGTCTGTAGATGCTGATTTTCAAACCAAGATTAATATATTTGTAAGTATCCAAGATAGACCCAAAATGTCAGTAAGGGAATTATTCACCGGTTCAAGAGCTTTCCAATGAGGTATGACAAAAGTGGATAGCATACTGCTGTTTTGTGATATTGTCAAATCTATGCAAGTTATGCATATAATAATTTCACAATATTTTACAACAATATTAATCTAAAAAACATTTGTGTTAGATGGCAAATATGAGTAGCAACATTATGACCCTTAATGTTTTGTAGAAGATGGCACTATTTAAATTGATGAGAAACAGCAAAAAGATTTAATAAAACCAATAACCATGGAAGAAATAGTAACAACAATTAAAAAATTGAAACCACATAAATCTCCAGGCCCTGATGGTCTCACAGCGGAGATTTATAAAACATTCCACCGTGTTGTGGCACAAATCCTAGTTCATACACTTAATTATATTATAAACAATAAAATTAATGATATTCATTTGAATGCATCCAAAACAATATTCATACCTAAAGAAAAAACTGATCCACAGAATCTGGACAACTACAGACCCATATCATTACTCAATATTGACACCAAAATCTTAACATCTATTTTGGCCAATAGATTGAAAAAATAACAGTGATAATTATTTCAAGTGAACAATCTGGTTTCTTAACATTTAGACAAACCAGTGACAACACACTAACATTACACACACTAATTTAGTATGCAAATCAATATAATTTAAACATATATGCTCTTATTATAGATGCACAGAAGGCATTTGATAGAGTCAACATAAAATTTTTATTCCAAATCTTACCATACTTTAATATACCCCAAGAATTTATACTAACACTGCAAACACTATACAACAATCCTGATACAGCACTATACATAAATAAACACTGGTCTAATAGAATTCAAATTAAAAATGGTACTCGACAAGGATGTCCTCTATCTCCTTTATTATTTAACCTATATTTAGAACCCTTATTTTTACATGTCAAACAGAATATATACCACAATGCACCAGTAATATATAACACAAAAATGTTCTTGTCAGCTTTTGCTGATGATCTGAATTTATATTGTACAACACTAGTCACAGACATGGAGAAAATACTTTTGGCTATTAAAGACTTCTCTTTAATATGAAACTATAAAATAAACATAAAAAAACTAAAATTTTTCCGCTAAAACTGCCAAAAACCTTTCTCACTTTTAACTCTGATAGGTCAAATAAAATCTGAAGAAAGGATTAAATATTTAGGAGTTATATTCTCGACAGATAATAAAAATTTCTATCTTAATAATATCAAACAAAAATGGGATCACATTTTACTTGACCTAAAAAGATGGAAAAATCTAAAATGACCATCACTTGCAAAAGTCTAAATTATCAAAATGAATATTTTGCCCAGATTATTATACATCTTTATGTCCTCACAATTATTAATACCCCAAAATTGTTTAAGCAAATACACACTGAATATGCTAAATTTATTTGGGAACCTAAAAAATGTAGAATTTTATATGATAAATTGATGACACCTAAAAATAAAGGTGGATTAAACCTTCCAAACTTATTATTACTTGATTATAAATGCAAACAGAATCCTAAGAATTGCTAATTACAACTCACAAGAAAATACCTGGTCCCCATATTGGGTAAAATTAAGTTGTAAACATATTCAAAATTTGAATATAAATCCTAAAGCACTACCTTTCTTAAATAATGAAAATATTAAAAAAAATAACATGATGGAATTCCTCAAAAATTCCATACTAAGAACACAGAACTTATTTAAAACAATGGGTCTTCTCCAACCTATGATGATGCTACAGCCTATCCACAAAAACCCTAACTTGAAAATAAATAACCAGACAATAGATTTAAAAAGATTTCCACTTATAATTAATATCACACTGCAAGATACATACCCATATTTGAATTGTACACTGCATGAAATAATAAATCAAATGGGCCTTCCCAAAACTTACATGTTGATATTGAGACAGATAAAAGAATTATGTATAGGTTACTTTCAGGATATCAATATAATTAAATAAGACCAAAGGAAATGTAGCTTACTATGGTAAAATAATAAATTTATAACATCCTCATACAAATTAATAAAGGAGATGAAATTTCAAGAAAATATACTCATATCTAAATATTGGAAAGATAAATTACCATCGATAGATAATCATAGAATAGTACAAGCAATTAATTCAACTATAAAATCCATATCACTTCAAAAACTAGCATTTACCCAAATCATGATATACAATAATGCTTATTACACAAGTCTTAGATTGCATAAATTTAACCCTAAAAACTCCCCAATGTGTGCACATTGTAAAGACGAAATAGCAGACCTTCTCCACATGTTTTGGAGTTGTAAATGTGTTTTCAAACTGTGGAATTCACTGAAAATACAACTTCAAAAAACAGGATATCAAATGTCAACACTCATTTGGGAATTTACGATTTTACATAGCGCACCAAATAAGTTGTCAAAAAAACAGATAACCATTCTTATAAATATTTTCCTATTAATAAAACTGTACATAGCTACTAAGTGGTTAACACCATCTATATTATCATGGAAAAACTTTAGGACTTTAGCGATAAGACATATATTAGCTCACAAATATATATTAAATAAACAGAACCAAAATCATAACAGTTTGAAACTTTGGGAGCAAATCTTTAATATTATATTCGCATGAAGAACTGATTGGTGATTGCACTGTTAACATACACAATTATGGCCCACAACAAAAGATAATAATATTCTAAAGGAAGAGTAATAACAATGAAAAATAAGTTTTTACCTTTGGTCACATCACTAATGTATGAAAGCATTCATGTAAATAGTGTAAATATGTTCTAAGTGTTTTAATGTTTTACCAACTGCATAATACCTGTGTTTAATAATGTGAAATGTTGTGATATGTAAATGGAAAACAATAAAAAGATATTATTGAAAAAAAAAAGAAGATGGAACTATTTGTTCATCTGTAGTCACACAGCTTTTATGGAATTAATGCAGTTATGAAAATCAAGGTAATAGCCATAACTGCTTTACCAAAAGAACATTTATAGCTCAAATGTCTTTACATCTTGACCCACCCTGTTTTAATGTCATCTTCTACTAACACTCACTGCTTGAATACACTGCCCCAACATGACAGCATCACACTCTATTCAAATTAATGTAAACATGCAAATGTCTAATTTTTAATAACCGTTTTGGAAACACTCCTTGATAACTCCATCGCTAGACATCCCATGTTGACCATTTTACTATCATGCTTAGCAACACATGTTATCTGTCAGATGTCTTAGTTGTATAGATGTACCTTTACCAGGACTTCAGAAATTAGAATTTGAAAACAGTGATGAGGATGCTCATTTCAGGAGTGCAGATGTAAAGATGAACATACTCTTACAGGATGCACATGAACTCTACTTTCCTGATGTGTATACTCTAACAAACTACATCTTCTCAGTCTTTATTGTGATAATGCACCACAGTTAACTTGGCCTACTTAGGAATTGGAGATCTCCTTTATTATTGATAGAATAAGGACACCTACAATTCCAATGATTGCTGGACTCCTTTTTGAGGTTTATAAGATAAGTGATATCATACTGTATATGTTTATAACTGCTTTGAGTAGGACATTAAGTACAGCTATTGTCTAAAATTTATTTAACCATGTACCATTGCACTCTTACTCTGACATGGGGATCCACGACTGTAGATGACATGTTATAGATCAATATCACTGCTGAATGCCAGCTCTAAAATCTACAAAAATATTTGTTGTTCAGGTTACTGATATGCTTACATAAGCTGATCAGCATGAGTCAGTATAGTTTTCTTTAGAAAAAATCTTTAACAGGCTGCAGAGGGATTACTTGTTTGCTGTGCTCAAACATTTTGCCCTTCCACCTTCTTTTTTATGACCATATGTGAAGCCCTGTGGAGCTCATTAAAGACCGTGATAAAAGAAGGTGGAAGGGCTTTTTCTTTAATCAAAATTTATAATGGTGGTGAGTAGGTTTCACTTCACAGCATGTTCAGTCCGTAAGAGGGCCTTGCCTATACTGTCTAGAGTTACTCTACTCCAAAGAAAACTATACTGACTCATGATGATTAGAATTTTATGCTTCCTGTCAGATCATTAGAAACAAATATGATTCTGGCCATGAGTTTTCTTTTATTTATGCTGATATAATTAAGGATATTATAAATAAAAATTTGACATTGTCCTTTAATTCCTACTTCAACTCATGTTGGGAGATACCCCTAGTTTATTTTGGGGAAGGGATAAGAATAATAAGCAGTGAGGCCTTACATCGCAGGATATATAAGCACTTGTAGGGCATAAACGTGCCCTCAGCAAACATGCTGAGACATGCACTGAGTTTGAGAAATGTATGTGCTTTTTTTCAATAATTTTTATTTTAATTTTTTCATTTATATAAACACAATCATTTCTATTCTTACAGCATGACCATCATGTTATACATTGTAGTCAATATGGTAACATGTAGGTCATAAAACATATCTATTTACACTATATACAAAGATGCTTTCTCATTCAATTTTGTTGTTATAAAAACAGCACATACAATAAGGATTTCAAGTCCATAGTTTGACTGTGTGATCATGTGTATATTTCTAGGTTCCTTTGTACCGTGTTACTATGTAGTATGTATGATGTTTTATGCTAATATGATGTTAAAGTTTTGTTCCCAAATTTCTTGGGCTTTCATATTTTTGTTTCTTTTATCCATTACTATTTCATTGGCTAAAAGATGTTTTATAGCTATTTTTTGAATCCCTCCAAAGATATATTTGTAGGGTCTAACCATTTGAGAGCTATGTATAGCTTCATTAGTAAGAAAATTATTATAAGTATATTCATTTGCTTTCCTGATATGTTAGATGGGTGAATATGTAGAAGGGTAAATTCCCATGTTAGTGTTGATGTTTGATATCCCATTTTTTGCAGTTGTATCTTGAGGGAATTCCAGAGTTTGTACACACATTTGCAACTCCAAAATATATGCATTAGGTCTGCTATCTGGTCCTTGCAGTGTGGGCAGTATGGTGATTTGGATGCACTGAATTTGTGGAGTATTGCGGGTGTGAAATATGCATTATTATTATCATGAGCTGCGTATATGACAGTTTTTAAGGGGTATATTTTTCAGTGTTAGATTGATTGCATGTGTTATTTGCTGGTCATCTATGGATGGTTTTAATTTTCTCCAATAGTTAGGGAAAAGTAGGTCCTTCTGAAATTTGATTTCACCTATCATTTTATATGAGTTAGATATTGTTTTCCTTGTTGTAAGCATAGTCTTCCAAAGCAGAGTACAGTTTTCCATGTAACTATTAAGTATAGTAAAGTTTTGGAGGTAGATGGAACACATCTCTTTGATATGTCTTAGAATTATTATATATGATTTGGGTAGATTTAGGTTACTTCTCATTTCTTGGGTTGTACAGTTAAGGTATGGGTAGATATCTTGGATTACTGTGTCCTTTAATCAAGGAAAATAGTCAGGGTCTAGCATCTTGTTATTTATTTTTTTATTTAGATTTTTATGGAGGGGTTGTAGTGTTACCATAGCTTGCCCAAGGTTTAAGGAATGAAAGAGTTTTTGTGTTATATTTATAAAATGTTTTAAGGGATCTATAATGTTATAGTTTTGTAAATATTTTCTGTTTAAAAAGGGAAGCACTTTGGGATTGATGCCTAGTGCTTTAATGTACCTATAGAATATTGTCACCCAAGGAGGTGACCAAATTTTTATTGTCGGGTTATGTTCTGCTATTCTCAATATTCTATTAGTATTGATAATAGAGTTGCTATTGTTGTTGTTGTGTCTTTTGGCTTTTTCCCAGTTAGGGGTCGCCACAGCGGAACTCTGGTCCATTAATGATTGGTCGTTGATTTTTACGTGCAGAGTTACTAGCCCTGATGCACAACCTTCAACGAAGGTATGCCCATTCACGCATGTCTCCACGCAGAAGATGCTCTATCTGAGAATCAAACTGGACAGCATCTTACTGTGAGGTGACAATGCTACCGCAGCACCTAAGTTTTAAAATCTGGCAGGTTCAGACCCCCTTTGCTGTTGGGAAGTGTAAGTTTCTGATAAGAGATTCTGGTTTTTTTGGGTTCCCACATGAATTTTGCTAGGAATGTATGAATTTGTTTGAAAAATTTATTATGTATAGTTATCTGTGATGTCATGAATATATATGTTAGTCTCGGTAAAATGTTCATTTTGATTATTGATACTTTGAGAAATGTATGGGTTTTATTTTTGAAAAGATAGATAAACTCAGTTCTGATGGGGGGCTTAGGAGATGTGACTTGAGAAAAGAAAACTTCTGTGACAGTTGCAATTGAAAGCTGCCAGTCTCCCCCCACCAACAACTTCTAATGACAGTATTTCATCTGTATTAAAATTAAGAGCAGAAAAAGTGTGACACAATTTGTGTGTGTGTGTGTGTGTGTGTGTGTGTGTGTGTGTGTGTGTGTGTGTGTGTGTGTGTGTGTGTGTGTGAGCAAGCATTTGATGGTTTATTAAATACCATACTCTTTCAACCCATTCCTAATTTCAATAAAACTAGGAAGCTTTACAGATGAGTAGGAAGACAAGAGATTTGATTAGTATGTCATTAAAATGTGCCATTTCATCTTGTTTTCCAGTAATTTATTACTAGCCTGTCACCACAACTCATTCCCTTAATATTCTTCTCTGCCATATAGACTGGGTCATATTAAGAAGGGTGCTGATGGAGCTGTAGCCCTACCCACATTCTAAAACAGGGCCTTGCACACTTTTTTTTAAGTTGTAGGATTGCTCACAATGTACTGCATCAAACTGTATTACATTCTGTTGGTGATCATCGACTCAGTCTCCAAGCATTCCCCATCACCTGTTATACAATAAAGAGAAATTATTCTTCATAAATATGCATACTGACTGGACACACCAATCAGCATTCTCACTTTATATCCAGCATTACCTATGGAAAGAGGATCTGTAGCCAGTAGTTGTATTACAGTCACTAGATAATGGCTACACACAGCTAATGGCTATTAAATTGCATGACTGCTGTTTTTCTTTGTCACAAATGCTTCTGTTTAAGTTCTGTTAATGTTTAAGCATAGTAGGATAGCAACAGTACTTATCTCATTCACTCCAATGGACCTCAGGAAGTTTGCACTGTAACTTCCAATGGGCGGAGTCTAAGCCTATGTCCTCACATCTCAAACAAATGTTCATATATTTGGAACCACAGGGGTCATGAAAGAAGTATAAATAGCAAAACCTTCAGCACAAACTATTTTATAGTGGTAGTATTCTTTAGGTTCTAGGTCCTAAATGGAATTTTATAATTCATAGTGAACACAATAACTATTATGTTAGTAATATTTTGCAAACAGCTTGCAATATCTAAGCAACCACTCAGGTTACACACATACTGTCAGCAACATTTTATTCATCTAGCTGGAAGCTTTCATATGAGGCTAAGGAGTTCTGTCTGTACAACTTGGTTGTTGAAATATTTAGAAATATGTGTAAAATATATCCATATAAATTAATATCATAAAAACAACAGTTACTATCTCTTTACCTGAACTAGACAGAGCTCAAATATTAATGCAGTTGGGTTTGCTGTAAGCTTTAATATGAAATCTTTTAAAATCTTATACATAGCATGGTTTTGAAATTATTGGTGCAAATATGACCAAGCAATATTTGACTCCTAGAGGCACCAGTAGGAGTTAACTGCAGATGCGCCTGGAGGCGTCACACAGATGTAATGAGTTAAATAGAAAGACAATACATAAAAAAGAAAGCATAGGTTCATAGGTAGGTACTAGGCTATTGACCCAAGGGCCTAAGTAAACCTAGTCAACAAGGTTCCCTGGCTTACGCCACCCAAAAAAGTTAATTTCCTGTGCCCCTGTCAAGCAGAGCCACAGAAGTGACCCCCAGGGTGTATTTCTCATTTCCCATCCACTCATCAAGATTTTGCTTGAAGAGTGCTAATGAGAAACTTTGCTTGACATAGATGGGTAGCTTGTTCCAGAGTATAGAAGTCTCTGGAACAGGAATCTATCCCTCCAGCATGTCCTGTTTATTGTGGTGACAAGGTTTAGGTCTCTAGATCATGTAGCTTGGAGGGATTGGGATTTCTTTAGGTGTAGCATGTCCAACAGCTCTGAGTTTAACATAGCTTTATATGTTAGGCAGAGATCTCCTCTGAGTAGGCAATATGCTACAGAGTAAAGCTGGAGTTTTATGAGATGCTCAGTGTAGGACATCTGTTTGAGGTCAGTAATCCTCTTTGTGAGGTACTTCTGTGGCCTTTCCAGCTGCTGCATATATCTTGTGAGGTACATTCCAAAGGGGCGTTGTACTCTATAATGGGTCTAATGAGTACTGAGTAGAGGGGAACAATGACCTCTGTTTTCCTGGATGAGAACCCTTTTCTGATGAGGTGTGCCACATAGAAGGATTTCCTGACTACTGTGGCGATGTGATTATCAAAGGAGAGACTACTAGTAGTACCGCAAAAGCTGCAACGTGGTGGCTGCTGATATCAAAGTCCCAGTAAGAAAAAATCCTAGTAAGGTAGTACGTCAAACCAATGATACCAAATAATGTAGGCAGTTCATCAAAACAAAAAATATGAATTAAAGAACATAATTCATATATAGAAAACCTCCAACACTTCTTCTATAAACAGAACGTCCTTTATTAGCATGCAGTAAGCGCTTTCACCTAGACGGCTTCATCAGACTGTAACAGCATGTTCAAATAACAGTCTTATATATCAAAAGTTAATAACATAATTAATCAATTAAATAATTAAACAATTTGGCTATACTGCTTATCATTTATCATTTAAAAACACACTCCTTAAAAACATTCAAGTGCTAAAAACATTTGTATGTATGTATATATAGAACTAACTCTATTAAAACATCAATACTTCATTTCTTGCATTTCATATTAAATTTGCGTCTCTTTAATATGGGTTGTAAACTGACCTTGTCATTCAGGCCAGGGCTTGAGTCTGCTCTGCATCTAACAATCCATCTGAGCTCTGTCTCTAATGTATAGGTATCAACGTCCCCCCCTCTCAAACTAGTTCTGACGCACTGCAAAACAAGAAAAGTAAAAGTATGTGTGGTGTCAGTTTCTGTCTGATGGCGTGCCAAAGCATTAGTAACATCACCAATCTTCATTTTATAAATATGCTCTCTGATTCTTTCCCTCAACTGTCTGTTCGTCTTACCAATGTAAAATGCTGAACAGACAGTGCAGGATGCAAGATAAATAACATTGGTGGATTTACAATTCGTACCAGTAAGAAAAGAAAAAACTTGACCTGTTACAGGTTGTTGAAATGTTGTATTATTATTAATATATATACATTGGTTACAATTCCCACACATAGTGGTGTTCAAATTGTGCTGTGTAAAGGTAATTTCTGTTTTGTGACACAATAGGTTTTTCAAATTAGATTTGTTTTTGTATATATATTTCGGTTTGACACCTACCAATTCTCTGATGTCATCGTCTACTTTCAGAATGTCCCAGTGCTTATCTACAATGTTCCTAATGTGATGTATATCATTGGTGTAAAATATAGGTATGCTTATTCTTGCATTATGATTCATGGGTGTTCGTGATTCGGTTTCCCTTGCTGTCAAACTAGCTTGATTTGAAAAATATGGGCAAGCTCTAGTATCTCTTAAGTTGTCTGTTTCAGTAATACCTGATCTAATCTCACTATTAGTATACGATCTAGACAACAAATTCTTCTCTAAATTCAGAATTTCTTTCTTATATCCTATATCAGTAGGATTTAATCGGGATGCCCTAATGGCCTGTCCCTTCACCACATTATTAAAAACATGTAGGGGGTGCATACTTGTTCTGTGCAACAGTGTATTCCTATAACAGCTCTTTCTGTGTATGGAAGTGTTTAACAGGCCATTACTTAACCTGTAAATGTCTACATCTAAAAAAGCTATATAATCTCTGGAATAATTCATAGTGAATTTAAGATAGCTAGATGTGTTATTAATGTACACATTAAATTCAAGTAACTGTTTTTCGTCACCTCTCCAAATTAAGAAAAGGTCATCTACAAACCTTTGGTAAAAAATGACATGCTGTGTGTATCCTGGATCGTATACTAATAGTGAGATTAGATCAGGTATTACTGAAACAGACAACTTAAGAGATACTAGAGCTTGCCCATATTTTTCAAATCAAGCTAGTTTGACAGCAAGGGAAACCGAACCACGAACACCCATGAATCATAATGCAAGAATAAGCATACCTATATTTTACACCAATGATATACATCACATTAGGAACATTGTAGATAAGCACTGGGACATTCTGAAAGTAGACGATGACATCAGAGAATTGGTAGGTGTCAAACCGAAATATATATACAAAAACAAATCTAACTTGAAAAACCTATTGTGTCACAAAACAGAAACTACCTTCACACAGCACAATTTGAACACCACTAGGTGTGGGAATTGTAACCAATGTATATATATTAATAATAATACAACATTTCAACAACCTGTAACAGGTCAAGTTTTTTCTTTTCTTACTGGTACGAATTGTAAATCCACCAATGTTATTTATCTTGCATCCTGCACTGTCTGTTCAGCATTTTACATTGGTAAGACGAACAGACAGTTGAGGGAAAGAATCAGAGAGCATATTTATAAAATGAAGATTGGTGATGTTACTAATGCTTTGGCACGCCATCAGACAGAAACTGATACCACACATACTTTTACTTTTCTTGTTTTGCAGTGCATCAGAACTAGTTTGAGAGGGGGGGACGTTGATACCTATACATTAGAGACAGAGCTCAGATGGATTGTTAGATGCAGAGCAGACTCAAGCCCTGGCCTGAATGACAAGGTCAGTTTACAACCCATATTAAAGAGACGCAAATTTAATATGAAATGCAAGAAATGAAGTATTGATGTTTTAATAGAGTTAGTTCTATATACACATACATATAAATGTTTTTAACACTTTAATGTTTTTAAGGAGTGTGTTTTTAAATGATAAATGATAAGCAGTATAGCCAAATTGTTTAATTATTTAATTGATTAAGTATGTTATTAACTTTTGATATATAAGACTGCTATTTAAACATGCTGTTACAGTCTGATGAAGCCGTCTAGGTGAAAGCGCTTACTGCATGCTAATAAAGGACGTTCTGTTTATAGAAGAAGTGTTGGAGGTTTTCTATATATGAATTATGTTCTTTAATTCATATTTTTTGTTTTGGTGAACTGCCTACATTATTTGGCATCATTGGATTGACGTACTACCTTACTAGGATTTTTTCTTACTGGGACTTTGATATCAGCAGCCACCACGTTGCAGCTTTTGCGGTACTACTTGTTATTCTTTGTTTTTCTTGCTACGTGGATCCCCTGCGCATACCTTCTATTTTGCCTTTACAAAGGAGAGACTACTGTCCTCCTGGGTCCCAAGGTCTCTTATCACACATTTAGTGTTAAGTAGACTGCCGTTTATGTGGTAGTTCATGGGTAAAGAGTTTTTACCAAAGGGGATGACAATGCACTTTTAGGCATTGAGTTTAAGGCCATGCCTCTGACAGCAGGCATCTGTCTCAGTGAGGCCCTTGGTGTGATTATCAAAGGAGAGACTACTGTCCACCTTTGTCCAAGGTCTCTTATCACACATTTGGTGTTAAGTAGACTGCCGTTTAAGTTCATGGGTACAGAGTTTTCACCAAAGGGG
The DNA here is from genome assembly GCF_019279795.1 of Protopterus annectens. Classification (NCBI taxonomy): domain Eukaryota; kingdom Metazoa; phylum Chordata; order Ceratodontiformes; family Protopteridae; genus Protopterus; species Protopterus annectens. The sequence continues at coordinate 1,740,407,012 of NC_056732.1, read as the reverse complement.
ATGACAATGCACTTTTTGGTATTGAGCTTGAGGCCATGCCTCTGACAGCAGGCATCTGTCTCAGTGAGGCCCTTCTGTAGGATGTCCGCATCATTTGGGGTCTCAACTATGGCTCTTAGTTTGCAGTCATCTGCGAACTTCATTAGCCAGAGGCCTTCTGTGTTAGCCTGTACTTCGGAGAAGTAGATATCAAACAGGAGTGGTCTCAGGACTGAACCCTGTCGTACTTCACTTGTCACTGGTTTGAAGTCAGATTTGGAGTCTGCAACTTTTATAGTGTGGGTTCTGTCAGTGAGCCAGTTGGCAACCCATCTTGTGACGTAGGGATTTATACCTAGTTTAATGAGTTTAGCTATAATTCCAGAATGAGGGATGGTGTTGAAAGCCTTGGCGAGGTCAAGATAGGCTTTGTGAACCACCTTACCGTCATCTATAACTTTGGTGACTGCCTCAAAGAAGTCAATCAGTTCAGAAGGCATGATCTGCCTTTCACAAACCCAGACTGGGTGGGGTACAGAGTTTGGAGGTCACCAATGTCATTGTTTATGAGTTCCATGATGATACGTTCCATGGCCTTGCAGACCAGGCTCATCAGGCTAATAGGGCGACAGTTCCCAGGATCAGTGGTGGCACCCCCTTTGTGGAGTGTGATAATTGTTGATGTGCACCATTCAGTGGGCACAAAGCCTGACGTGAGACTATGATTGAACATGGTGCTTAGATGGAGAGCCAGTTTGTTCTGAAGTTCGTGTAAAACGCAGCCTGGGATATTGTCCAGTCCCATGGATGCTGTGTTTTTGGTTTTTGAGAGTGCAGCTTTTACCTGCATAGATGTGATTACAGGGACTCTGCATTCTTCCTGTATAGATATGGGGCCTTTAGGGGGTGAGAGGAGGGTAAAGTTAGCACTGAACCTATCTGCCAGGATGTTGGCAATATCAGTTGGTTCTGTAATTTTCATGCCGTTGTGCTGTAACTCAGAGTAGATCTGGGTGTTGCCATTAAGATTCTTTACATAGCTATAGAATGCTTTGTGGTTGCCCTTAGTGTCAGTGGTGATTTGGTTTTCTTAGCTAGCTTTGGAGGATCTTATAAGGGATCTCAGCTTCTTACTGAGGCTGACCAGGGAGCTCCTCCACTCATGGGATTTTACTCTCTTTTGCAACAATTTCTTCCTTCTGTTGTAGAGTTTGTTTATGGCAGGGGACCGCCAGATTGGCTTCCTTTTTTTGGAGGATAGCATCTTGGTTCTGTTTGGGTTAACATGATCCATGCACTCATGTAAGTGCTTATAGAGTGCATTTGTGTAGGATTCAGCAGTTGTAACTGTATTGTCCATCTGCATGGGTGTCATGAAGTTTGCCACTTCTGTCTTAAGAAACATGAAGTTGGCTTTGGAGAATTTTTTTACCATGGTTTTCTTAATGGTGGGTGGGAGCAGGATGTGGATATCTAGGGTGATTAGGTTATGGTTGGATCTGACCAATGAGGAGTTGACTTCAGGTGTGGAACACCGGTCACTCATGTTGGTAATGACTAGGTCTAGGATATTGTTGCCCCTGGTGTGGGTGTGGATAAGTTGATCCAGGGCATTGGAATTTTTGAATTCCAGAAACCATTGAGTGAAGGAGTTGATACATGAGTAGTTTTCCCAGTTAATGGTGGGGTAGTTGAAATCACCTATTATTAGGGTGTTTGGTTGAACCCTAATTATTTCCAGTATATCAAAAAAAGAGGAGAGGGAATCCTGGGGCATGGTGGGGTATCTGTAGCAAGCTGCAATTTGGATTGCAGTTTTGCCCAGAGTTAGCTGCACTTGGATAACCTTGATGCATTATGCTGCGCAACTAGCCTGGAGGTGTGGATATCCTAAATGAACATGGATGTGAAGATTGGAGGAAGATGGGCGAAGGCTGCCAGACTAGTCAAATAGAATTTGATACATAATTCTATCAACTGTATAAATAAATGCAAAATACAGGCTTGTGTTTTTAAATGAAAGAAAACACTGTAAAATGTGAACTTCAAGATTGTTGCAACATTGCCATCTGCTGTAAGGAAAACCAAGCCAAGCATTTCAAATGTGTCTTTTAAAGTTGGAATAATCTTATTAATCCCTTTGATGTTTTACAAGTCAACTCCAGTGAGTCTGGATGAAGGTTTCATGCCCATTATTTTAAGGTTAAAGTTAAGGGTCAGAATTTACACGTGGAAGGTGCTTTATTGCTCTGGTTTCTGCTAGAGTGTACATGTGAAATGTCTTTTATTGTTGTAGTTTCCTGAGCAGGTGTTAGCTTGCTAAATAATGCAGTTTGTGGCTTGGGAACTCCAGACTAAGTGTCAAGATGATGTAATGTGAATACTGACAAAACCTAAGTGTCGCAATGATGTAATTTGGGAGGGGCGTTATCAGAGCTGTTTGTTAGTTTTTTAAAAACTATTGTTCAATGAGAGACTAGGAAGCATTTTGATTTTGGATATCTAACCCAGCACTGCTTATTATGCTCTTTGTGTATGTAAGTAGGATTATAACACTGTGTTTTCTCTTAAGATTAGCTAAATATTAGAAAGTTAGATTAAGTGTTTTTCTTTGACATCAAACCTGTCCTACTGTATTGTTTTAGATTTCTGTGTGATCTCTGAACTCTTAGATATCTATGTGGTGTAGTAGTATTGTCTTGTGCTTTATTTATTTATTATTAAATATTTTAAAAACCTTTAGCTGTGGCTGGTTTGTATAGAGAAGAAGGCTCTAGAGTACATTGCATATTTATAGAGTTCATTGTAATAGGCCACTCTAAAACAAGCCTTAGACTGAATAGTCATATTACCAATTGGATAATAATATTGCACAGTAATAATTGGACACCCTTTTAAGGGCCTATTAGTAGCTGATAATATTAGCTGGTGGTGGCAAAAAATTCCTACCGTATAGTCTGGGTAAAGGGGCACAGCTAGAGAATCTGTGTCAGCCTTTCCCAGGAGTGTTTGTGAAGTTGTTTAAATACTTATCTCAAAGTGTGGGTGTGTATAAGCTACCTGGGCAGGGACAAGAAGCACTGGTTGGACAGAGAGGGTACTGGAGGTTAGCTTGACAGCTAGGCTGAGATCTGGACCCTATAGCTGTGCCAGTGGGGAGTCTTATTGGGGACCTGGTGAGTAAGGGAGCAACCAGCCCCAGACTGACTGTGATCTCTGTGTGCACTTAAGGGAAATTGTACTTTACTGTGTGTATTAGTTATCCTTTCCTCTTCTAGGAGATGACCTCCTTGGTGTTAGTGGTGAGGATTTAGGCTCCTTGATCACTGGGACAGGGCACGGACATCACAGGGGTTTGGCAGTGGTGGAATCTACTTCACACACTAATTGGTTTGTAGTGGTGTGGGTAGAGCGAATTCCTGTAGCTTATGTACGGTGATCTCTGAAAGTGTTTTGTACTATTAAACAGTCATGCAGTGTATACTCAGAGTTCAGATCACAGTTGTTTTATTTCTTTTGTTAGCTTAGTGTTAGTCAGGGTGAGCAGGCAGCATGTCAGCAGAAGAGTATGGAAAGCTGACAAGGAGCCTGCTGGTGGTAATGTGCCAGGCTAGGGGACTGGTGCATGGAAATCTGACTAAAGCAGACCTGATTGCAGCCTTGGTTACAGCTGCATCAGAAAACAGCAGCTTGGAGGACAATCAGACTGACAGTGGAGATACAATATCCTTGGAAAATGGACAGCTCAACCTCTATGCAGTGGACATAAAAGTCCAACTGGAGCTAAAGAGACTTGAGTTGGAGGCCAGGTGTATGGAACTAGAAGAAGCCGAGAAAATGGGGAGTCCTATACCTAGCAAGGGAGACCTATACCTAGCAAGCAGGGCAGCCCTGCACAGGACCCCCAGTACTGCTCATGGGACTAAAGGTACCCATGGTGGGCAGCACAGACTGCCCCCAACAGAATCCGCCAGTAACAGGGGAAGCCACTATTACAGGTACACATCCATGAGCTAGGGGTAAATGTTTTGAATGCAACCAGTGGGGCCATGGGGCATACAGGTGTCCATGGAGGCAAGGTGGGGAACCAAAGGTGAGGGAGCCAGTAAGTCGGAAAGACAAAATGCCAATAGTGGGATGTCTTGAGACAACAGGAGTATGGAACTACCATCCTGAAGATGTCCTGAGAGGGATGGATTTGAATGAGGCAGTACTATGTACTTATGCAGTTACATGCAGTGAGCCTAGGAGACAAGCATGTTGGTCTGCCTGGGGAGACTCTTGGTCTTTTGGTTCCCTTACCCCTACTCCATGGTAAAGCTTGTAACTTCTTTTAGCAAAAAATGCACTTGACACTGGACTGGTTTCTTTTGATTATACTGGCTGTAAAAAGACATTTATTAGAATGTTTTTAAGTTAGCACCTGAAATGTATAGGGAAAAGTTTTGTGAGCATAGACTTCAATGCAGATGAAAATATATATGTGAATATGTTGCTGAACTGAGCACTTATTTCACTTAGCTGTGAGTGGGATGTCAGGCCACCACTTTTGAAGGGCTGTCAGACCTTTTGGTAAGGAACAAGCCCTTAGTAACTTTGCCTGAGGGGACATGAGGATCTGTAGCTGATAGACAGTGTGCTGCTTCAGAGGAGTTGGGGGAAGAAGGAGACCTATACCTAGCAAGCAGGACAGCCCTGCACAGGAAAGGAACCCCCAGTACTGCTCATGGGAATAAAAGTACCCATGGTGGGCAGCACAGACTGCCCCAAACAGAATCCGCCAGTAACAGGGGAAGCCACTATAACAGGTACACATCCATGAGCTAGGGGTAAATGTTTTGAATGCAACCAGTGGGGCCATGGGGCATACAGGTGTCCATGGAGGCAAGGTGGGGAACCAAAGATGAGGGAGCCAGTAAGTGGGAAAGACAAAATGCCAATAGTGGGATGTCTTGAGACAACAGGGGTATGGAACTACCATCTTGAAGATGTCCTGAGAGGGATGGATTTGAATGAGGCACTACTATGTACTTATGCAGTTACATGCAGTGAGCCTAGGAGACAAGCATGTTGGTCTGCCTGGGGGAGACCCAGACAGGGGAGACCCAGACATACTGCATACTTGCAGCCAGGACTGCTGAGGTGGTTAATTCAGGGAGTGACCTATGCTGTAGCAGTGAGACTAAATGTGAGCCACAGCTGCTTGTGGGTACTGAGGTTCCCTTGGACAGGGTAACTACAAAGGTAGATGTGAGTAGTAGTACCCAGGCTGACAGTGAGGCACCGCTGTCAGAGGATGCCAGACTTCCTGTGGAAGGGGAGCTGGGAAGGGTTACCAGCAGAGACTTGAGACAGGCTCAGCTCTCAGACCCTACATTGCAAGGCCTGAGGTAGGTAGCTAGGGAGGCACCTGATTCTCAAGGGAAGGGAGAATCTGTATACTGGAACAAAGAGTTACTGTACAGAGAGTGGACCCCTGAGGGAGGGCTAGAAGGTGAGAGAGTACAGTAGTTAGTAGTGCCTAGAGCTTACCATCTGGTGCTTCTAGCCATAGCCTATGATATTTCCTTTGCAGGTCATATGGGCATAAAACGTACAAAGAAAGGGGCGTATTATGCAAAACGTCTATTGGCCTGGAATTTCCAGAGATGTAGCATGGTACTGCAGGATCTGTGAGCAGTGCCAAAAGGTAGGCAAGGCAGGAGACAAGGTGAGAGTTCCTTTGATGCCTTTGCCTGTGATTAAGGAGCCATTTCAGAGGGTAGCTATGGATATTGTGGGTCCTCTGAGTACCCAAGTTCCACATGGAAAAAGTATATCCTAGTGATTGTAGATTATGCTACACGATACCCTGAGGCAGTGGCTGTGTCTGCCATTGAGGCAGAGAAGGTGGCAAATGCTTTGCTAGAGATTTTCAGCAGGGTAGGTTTCCCAAAGGAAATACTGTCTGACAAAGGTGCCAATTTTATGTCAGACCTGCTTGCTTGTCTGTGGAAGTCCTGTGGGTTGAAGCACATGAAGACCACCCCCTACCATCCCCAGACTAATGGTCTTGTTGAGAGGTTAAACTCTACAATCAAGTCCATGCTACAGGCATTTGCAGATCAGTTTCAGAAAGAGTGGGACAAATATTTGCCCCATCTGTTGTTTGCTTACAGAGAGGATCCCCAGGAATTCAAAGTTTTTTTCCCCCTTTGAGTTGCTGTATGGGATTAGGGTGAGGGGACCTCTAGATTTAATTTGAGATGAATGGGAAGGTAAGTGTGAGTCTCACAAGAAGTCTGTTGTGGCATATGTCCTGAACCTCAGGACAAGGCTCAAGGAACTCATGGGCCTGGCCCAGGAGAACCTGGTAGAAGCCCAACAACAGAAAAAGGTGTGGTATGACATAAATGCTCAAGCTAGAGAGTATGCTGTAGGGCAGCAGGTGATGGTTCTCATTCCTGTCAGACACAACAAGTTACAAGCAGCTTGGGAGGGACCCCACAAGGTGGTAAGAAAGGTATGTGATGTTAACTACATGGTGGAAGTGCTAGGCAGATGGCAGGGGCACAAATTGTACCATGTTAACATGATGGAACCATACCATGATAGGGAGGCCCTTGTGCTGAACATTTACAGTGGATTGCAGAAGGAGTCTGCAGGAGATCTGGGACTGATCTCCTCAGTGAGGCTTGAGCTGACACCTCAGTGGAAGGGGTAGCAATTTCCCAGCAGCTATCTCCTACCCAGGTTTGAGAAATCTGAGCAGTGCTGCAGGAGTATGGGGGCATGTTCACCGGGAAACCTGGGAGCACCCACCTGGTGCAGCACCAGGTGGATACAGGACCCCAAAGGCCTATCAAGCAGGCCCTTTATAGGGTGCCTGAGAGAGTCCAGCAGACTCTGAAGGAAGAGGTACAGGAGATGTTGGAGGTAGGGGTGATTCAAGAGTCCAACCGTCCCTGGGCTTCACCAGTAGTGTTGGTGCCAAAGATGGATGGCAGCAACATGTTCTGTGTGGATTACAGGAAATTAAATAGTCACACAGAGTCGGATGCTTACCCCATGCCTAGGACAGATGAGACCCTAGAGCAACTGGGTGGGGCTAAGTATCTTACAACCATTGATCTTACCAAGGGTTACTGGCAGGTGCCCTTGACTCCCAGTGCAAGAGAGATGTCAGCCTTTGTGACTCCTTTTGGCTTTTATGAGTTCACAAAGATGCTCTTTGGGATGAAGAATCCCCCAGCGACTTTCCAGAGGCTGGTAGATCATATCTTAGCAGGAGCAGGAGGGTTTGCCCTTGCTTATGTGGATGATATTGCTATCTACAGCCATTCCTAGCAAGAGTACCTTCAGCATGTCATGGAGGTGCTGGGCAGATTACAGAGGGCAAGGATGACCATTAAGCCGAGCAAATGTCAGGTGGATATGGCAGAGGTCTCCTACTTAGGTCATAGAGTGGGGAGTGGTAAGATAAGGCCAAAACCTGCCAAAGTGGAAGCCATTCAGACATGGCCTGCACTTGTTACCAAAAAGCAGGTGAGGGCATTCTTGGGGACAGCAGGGTACTACAGAAAGTTTATTCCCAATTATAGTACCGTAGCTGCTCACCTCACAGACCTGACAAGGAAGAACAGGCCAGATAATAGTGTAAACCCCAGCATGTGAGCAGTTATTTCAGAAGCTAAAGGAAGCTTTGGGAGGACCCCCTGTGTTAGCCAGTCCAGACTACAGCAAAGACTTTGTTGTGCAGATGGATGCTTCAAACTATGAGGTGGGGACTGTACTTATCCAGATTTTTTCAGAGGGAAAAGAGCACCCAGTCGTTTATCTCAGTCATAGGCTCCAACCCAGGGAGGAATGCCATGCAGCAGTAGGAAAAGGACTGACTAGCCATAGTGTGGGCACTACAAAAACTTCAGCCTTATCTGTATGGAAGAATAAACACTGTGGTGACAGATCACAACCCTCTAACATGGTTAAACAGAGCCAGTAAGCAAAATGCCAAGTTGCTAAGATGGAGTCTGGGGTTGCAAGCATATGATATGTCAGTGCAGCACCGCAGTGGGAGTAGCAATGCCAATGCAGATGGGCTCTAAAGACAGGGAATGGGATGAAGTACACCCAGATAGACCTGACACTCTCAAGCAATGTTTCTCAATGGGCACTTGAAAAACTTGCTTGAGTTCCCCGGGGGGGAGACATGTCACGATTGGGGAGAGATGGGTGAAGGCTGCCAGACTAGTCAAATAGAATTTGATACATAATTCTATCAATTGTATAAATAAATGTAAAATATAGGCTTGTGTTTTTAAATGTAAGAAAACACTGTAAAATGTGAATGTCAAGATTGTAGCAACATTGCCATCTGCTGTAAGGAAAACCAAGCCAAGTATTTCAAATGTGTTGTTTTAAGTTGAAAAGATCTTATTAATGTTTTACAAGTCAGTTCCAGTGCGGCTGGATGAAGGTTTCATGTCCATTGTTTTAAGGCTAAAGTTTATGACCAGAATTTAGATGTGGAATGCGTTTTATTGCTCTGGTTTCTGCTAGAATGTATATGTGAAATGCCTTGTATTGTTGTTAGTTTCTGAGGAGGTGTTAGATTGCTAAATAATGCAGTTTGTGGCCTTAGAGCTCAGACCAGGTGTTTAAATGATGCAATATGAATACTGGGAAAACCTAAGTGTCTAAAATGATGTAATTTTGGGAGGGCCTTAGAGACATGTTTGTTAGTAATGTTTAAATACTATTTCTCACAAGAGACTAAAAGCATTTTGACTTTGGACATCTAACTTATCAGCACTCTGCCTTGTGCTCACATGTAAGTTTTAGCACTGTGATTTCTTGTAGTAATAGTTAAAGCTAGTAAAGATTAATTAGGTATTTTTCTTTGAAATCAGACCTGTCCTACTGTATTATTTTAAGTTTCTGTGTGATCTTTGAACTCTTAGATATCTCTGTGGTGTAGTAGTTTTGTCTTGTGTTTTAATTATTTATTATTAAATATTTTTAAAACCTTCTACCTGTGGCTGATTTGTGTAGAGATAAGCTCTAGAGTACATTGCATATTTATAGAGGTTATTGTCATAGGCCACTCTAAAGTAAGCCTTGACTGTTAGTCATACTACCATTGGATATTAATATTGCACAGTAATAATTGGACACCCTTTTAAGGGATTTTTAGTAGCTGATATTATTAACTGGGTGATGGCAGTCATTACTACTGTATAGTCTGGGTAAAGGGGCACAGCTGGAGAATCTGTATCAGCCTTTCCCAGCAGTGTATGTGAAGTTGTATAAATATTTATCTCAAAGTGTGTGTGTGTGTGTGTGTGTGTGTGTGTGTGTGTGTGTGTGTGTGTGTGTGTGTGTGTGTGTGTGTGTGTGTGTGTGTGTTGTGTCAGCTATTTGGCAGGGACATGAAGCACTGGTTGGACAGAGAGGGTACTGGAGGTTTTAGCTTGACCAGTTAGGCTGAGACTTGTACCCTATAGCTGTGCCAGTGGGGAGTCTTATTGGGGACCTGGTGAGGAAGAAAGCAACCAGCCCTAGACTGACTGTGATCTCTGTGTGCAACTAAGGGAAATTGTACTTTACTGTGTGTATTAGTTATCCTTCCCTCTTCTAGTAGACGGCCTCCCTGGTGTTAGTGGTGAGGGTTGGGGCTCCTTGATTGCTGGGCCAGGGCATGGTCATCACACACAGAAATTAAATTTTTAACATTTCTTTTTGTAATCTGGACCTGCCAGGAAGCCACATCAATAAAAGACAGATTACATGTAAACCCTAGTACCTATCTCTGTCATAGAACAATAGAAAACATTTCCTAGCCCAGACATTCTGTCTCCTAGCTTGAAATCAAACAGTCATAAAATGCTTTACTTATCAGCTTTCTTCCAGCAAGGTGCATTGTGGTTACATTTTGAAGCTCAACACATAACACAGTTTTCTTTACATTTGTGAAACAAGCCTGTGGATCATTTTAATATTTACAGCAGCATCGAATTATTTACAAAATTATATCTAGCTAGGCTGGCAGCCTTCACATCCCCTCCCCCGGTGAACTCAAGCTAGTTTTTCAAGTGTCCCTTGAGAAACATTGCTTGAGAGGGTTGAATCTGTCTGGGTATACTGTACCCCATTGCCTGTCTTGAGAGTCCATCAGCATTGGAATTGCTAATCCCACTGCAGTGCTGCACTGACATATCATATGCTTGCAACCCTAGGCACCAACTTAGTAACTTGACGTTTTGCCAGCTGGCTTGATGTAACCATGTTAGGGGATTATGATCTGTAACTACAGTGAATTTTATTCCATGCCGATAAGGCTGAAGTGTCTGCAGGACCCACACTATGGCTAGACATTCCTTTTCTACAGCTGCATAGCATTCTTTCCTGGGTTGGAGCCTGTGACTGAAATAAACCACTGGGTGTTCTTCTCCCTCTGAAGAAATCTGGCTAAGTACAGCCCCACCTGATGGTTTGAAGCATCCACCTGCACAAGAAATTCTTTGCTGTAATCTGGACTGGCTAACACAGAGGGTCCTCCCAAAGCTTCTTTAAGCTTCAGGAATGCCTGCTGACATGCTGTGGTCCACACTACTGTACCTGGCCTATTTGTCCTTGTCAGGTCTATGAGGGGAGCAGCTATGGTACTATAGCTGGGGATGAACTTTCTGTAGTACCCTGCTGTCTCTAAAAATGCCCTCACCTGCTTTCTGGTAACAGGTGCAGGCCATGCCTAAATGGCTTCCACTTTTGGCCAGTTCTGATCTGATCTGACCAGTCCCCACTCTATGTCCCAGGTAGAAGACCTCTGCCATACCCACCTGAAATTTGCTGGACTTAATGGTCAACCCTGCCTCTGTAATGTGCCCATCACCTCCCTGATATGCTGAAGGTACTCTTTCCAGGAATGGCTGTAGATGGCAATATCATCTAAGTAAGCAAGGGCAGACCCTTCTGCTCCTGCTATGATATGATCTACCAGCTTCTGGAAAGTCGCTGGGGCATTTTACATCCCAAAGGGCATCTTTGTGAACTCATATAAGCCAAAATGAGTCATAATGGCTGACATTTCTCTAGCACTGGTAGTCAAAGGCACCAGCCAGTAACCCTTGGTAAGATCAATGGTGGTAAGTTACTTAGCCCAACCCAGCTGTTCTAGGGCTTCATCTGTCCTAGGCATGGGGTAAGCATCTGACTCTGTGTGATTACTGAATTTCATGTAGTCCACACAGAACCTGGTGATGCCATCCTTCTTTGGTGCCAACACCAGAGGGGAGGCCCAGGGACTGTTGGACTCTTGAATTACCCCTAGTTCCAACATTTCCTGTATTTCCTCCCTCAGACTCTGTTTGACTCTCTCAAGCATCCTATAAGGGGCCTGCCTAATAGGCCTTTGGGGTCCTGTATCCACCTAGTGCTGCACCAAGTGGGTGCACCTTGGTTTCCCAGTGAAAATGTCCCTAAACACCTGTAACACTGCTCGTATTTCTCAAACCTGGGTAGGAGATAACTGCTGGGACATTGCAACCCCTTCCACTGAGATGTCAGTCTGAGGCTTACTGAGGATATCAGTCACCAGATCTCCCTTAGACTCCTCATGCAGCTGACTATAAATACTCAGCACAAGGGCCTCCCTATCATCATAAGGTTTCTTCATGTTAACATGGTATAATCTGTGCCCCTGCCTCCTGCCTAGCAGTTCTACCATGTAGTTAACATCACTGACCTTCCATACCACCTTGTAGGGTCCCTCCCAAGCTGCTTGCAACTTGTTGTGTCTGACAGGAATGAGAACCATTACCTGCTGCTCCACAGCATACTCTCTAGCTTGAGCATTCCTGTCATACCAGACCTTTTTCTGCTGTTGGGCTTCTGCCAAGTTCTCCTGGGCCAAGCCACGAGTTCCCTGAGCCTTTTCCTGAGGTTTAGGACATATGTCACAATGGACTCCTTGTGGGATTCACACACACCCTCCCATTCATCATGAATTAAATCTGGAGGCCCCCTCACCCTATGCCCATACTGCAGCTCAAAGGTGAAAAACCTGTGGATTCCTTGGGAACCTCTCTGTAAGCAAACAACAGATGTGGCAAATATTTGTCCCAATCCCTCTTAAACTGGTTTGCAAATGCCCATAGCATGAACCTGAGTGTAGAGTTTAACCTCTCAACAAGACCATTAGTCTGGGGGTGGTAGGAGGTGGTCTTTAGGTGCTTCCCCCTACAGTACTTCCACAGACAAGCCAGCAGGTCTGGCATGAAATTGGCACCTCTGTCAGTCAATATTTCTTTTGGGAAACCTACCCTGCTGAAAATCTGTAACAAAGCATTTGCCACCTTTTCTGTCTCGATGGAGGACAAAGCCACTGCCTCGGGTATCTTGTAGCATAATCTGCTACCACTAGGATATACTTTTTCCCTGTGGAGCTTGGGGTACTCAGAGCCCCCACAATATCCATAGCTACCCTCTAAAATGGCTCCTCAATCACAGATAATGTCATCAAAGGAGCTTTCACCTTGTCTCCTGCCTTGCCTACCTTTTGTCACGGCTCACAGGTCCTGTAGTACCCTGTTACATCTCTGGAAATCCCAGACCAATAAAAAAATTCTGTATAATATGCCCCTTTGTACATGTTATGCCCACATGCTCTGCAAAGGGAATATCATGGGCTATAGCTAAAAGTGCCAGATGGTAGGCTCTAAGCACTGCCACCTGCTGTATCTTCTCACCTTCTACCCCTTCCCCAGTGTTCCATTCTCTATACAGTAACCCCTTGTTTCAGTATACAGATTCCCCCTTCCCTTGAGAATCAGGTGCCTCACCAGCTACCTGCCTCAGGCCTTGAAATTTAGGGTCTGGGAGCTAAGCCTATCTCAACTCTCTTCCACAGGAAGTCTTTTATCCTCTGACAGCAGAGCCTCACTGTCAGCCTGGGTACTACTACTCACCTCTACCCTTGCAGTCACTCTGTCCAAGGGAAAATCAGTACCCAGAAGCAGCTGTGGCTCACCTTCAGTCTCACTGCTACAGAATAGCTCCCTCCCAGAAGTAACCACCTCACCAGTCCTTGCTGCAAGTGTGCGGTCTCTCTGGGTCTCACACAGACTTCCAGACCGACATTCTTGTCTCCATGCCTGACTGAATGTAACTGCATTAACACATGGTACTGCCTTATCAAAATCCTTCCAAATATCTACAGGATGGTAGTTTGTACCCCTGTTGTCTCATGACAACCTACTATTGGCATTTTGTCATTCCCACTTACTGGCTCCCTCATCTTTTGTTTCCTACCTTGCCTCCATGGACATCTATATGTTACATGGCTCCACTGGTTGCATTCAAAATGTTTAACCCTAGGTCCTGGGCATGTACCTGGACTAGTGGCTTCCTCTGCTACTGGCAGATTCTGTTGGGGCAGTCTGGGCTTCCCAGCATGGGTTCCGTTAGACCTATGAGCAGCATTGGGGGTCCCTTTCCTGTGCTGGGATGCCCTGCTTGCTAGATATAGGCCTCCCTTCTTCCCCAACTCATCTACAGTACAGCATTGACTGTCAGCTAACCAGATTCTCATGTCCTCAGGCAAAGTGCTAAGGGCTTGTTCCCTCACCACAATGTCTGCCAGCCCTTCAAAAGTGGAGACCTGACATCCACTCACCCACCTATGAAAATAAATGCTTAGTTCAGCAACATATTCACACACACTTTCATCTGCCTTGCGTCTAAGCTCACAAAACGTTTTCCTATAAGTTTCAGGTATTAGCTTAAAAAATTCTAGCAAACAATTATTTACAACATTGTAGTTTAAAAAATCATTGTCAGACAGTTTGGACAAAATTGTTGCAGCTTTACCATGGAGTAAGGGGGTCAGGAACCGTATCCAGAGCCTTTGGTCAACATCATACTGTTTACATACCCTCTCAAACATATGAATGAAACTATCAAAATTATCCCCCTCTGTAAACTGTGGAAGAAATTATCTGACCTTCTGTGCTTCTGGGGTCCATTTGCTCCCTTCCCCATTACCTCCATGACTCTGGTGAAGAGTCAGCATCTCCTTTTCATGTTGCTTCTGCCTCTCCTTCTCCTCAGCTTCCAGGCATAGCAGTTTCTCATTCTCCTCAGCCTGCAGACATCACAGGTTCTCATTTCCTCAGTCTCTAGATGCCTCAGTCTCTCTGCTGCTTCTTTTCCCAAATGATTGGACTCCAACTCAAGTCTCTTTAGCTCCAGATGGATTTTTAAGTCCTCTGCAGAATGGTTGAGCTCTCCATTCTCTGAATGCTGTAAATCTCCACAGCCAGTCTGATCATTCTCCTGATTGCTATTCTCTGATACAGCTTGGACTAAAGCTGCAATCATGTCTGCCTTAGTCAGGTTTCCATGCACCAGTCTTTTAACCTGGCACATCTCAGCCAACTGGCTCCTTGTCAGCATGCCATACTCCTCTGCTGACATGCTTGCCTGCTCTCCCTGACTAACTAAGCTAACAAAAGAAATAGAACAATTGTGATCTGAACTCTAAATGTTCACTGCGTGGCTGATTTAAAGTACAAAATCACCTTCAGTGATCACTGTACACAAGCTACAGGAATTCACTATCCACACCATTACAAGCCAATTAATATCTGATGTGGATAACTCACCACTATCAGACAATTAATATTTGATGTGAATATCCCACCACTGCCAAACAATTAATATGTGATGCCCATGCACTGGCCCAGTAATATAGGAGCCTCAATCCTCACCACTAGCACCAGTGAGGGGTGTCCACATTGGAAGGATAACAAGTACACACACAGTAAAATACAATTGCCTTTAAGGGCACACAGAGATAATAGTCAGTCTGGGGCTGGTTTCTATCTTTCTCTCCAGATCCTCAGTAAGACTCCCCATTGGCACTGCTATAGGGTTCAGATCTCAGCTGAGTAGTCAAACCAAAACCTCCAGTACCCTTTTTGTCCAACCAGTGCTTAGTGTCTTTGACCAAGTAGCTGACACACACACACACTTTGAGATTTGAGTTATATACAAACACACAGACAATCCTGGGGAAAGCTGGCACAGGTTCACTATCTATGCCCCCTTCTGTCCAGGCTATACGGTAGTAATCACTGCCACCAACTGCTCTTATCAGATATTATACAGGCCCTTACCAAAGGGTGTCCAGTTCTACTGTGCAATGTTACTGTTGTCCAGTTGGTAAGTGTAACCCAGGAGTAAGGCTATTGGAGTGGCTTATACAGTATCACCAAATACATGCAAGTAAGCTAAGAGCTTAAATTATCTCTGCACAAAACAGCCACAGTTAAAAGGTTTAAAAATATTTAATAATAAATAATAAAAACACAAGACAATACTCATCAATTCAACACAGTGCTAACAGAGAGTTCAGAAATCACAGGAAAATACTTTAAAACAATACTGTAGGGTCTGACATAAATATAGAAAACAGCTAGACTAATCGGGCTATATTCCTATCTGTCTCTAAGAGAAACTAAGCTCTAAATTCTACTTACAAGGCAAAGTGATGGTGAGTTGTTGTCAGCTTCAGAACAAAATACAAAATGCTAAATCTTTCTCTCTGAGAAAGTCTTAAATTGATAATACACATTACTGCTGAATCATTAAAGATGACATCATTCTTGCCACTTCTACATAAGTCTTCCAGGCTCACAGAGCTTAACATTTTAACATTTCTTTTTGTAATCTGCACCTGCCAGGAAGCCACATTAATAAAAGACACTTTACATGTAAAACCCAGTAATTATCTCAGTCTTAGAACAATAGAAATAATTTCCTAGCCCAGACATTATGTCTCCTAGCTTAAGATCAAACAGTCATAAAATGGTTTGCTTATCAGCTTTCTTCCAGCAGGGTGCACTGTGGTTACATTTTTTAAGCTGAACACATAACACAGTTTTCTTTACATTTGTGAAACAAGCTTGTGGATCATTTTAATATTTATAGTGACATAGAGTTATTTACAGAATTATGTCTAGATAGGCTGGCAGCCATCACATGAGATGCATAGAGAAAATGATTTGAAAAGTGAATCAAAAACTATTTTATGAGGTGTTTAAACCACCCAGGCTCCTCCATACATTTCCTAGTTTCAACACTGTTCACTGAATGTATGTTTTTATTGGGTCTCAATGAAATGGGACCCACTGAAGCAATGAAGTCACAAATGTTATATAGTACTTGTTTGGCAAAATGGCATTTCATTGAGTTTGCCTGAAGTTATTATATCCAGATATATCTATGCCTGTATTGATTTGTTTTGTCAAAATGGCAATTTACTGCACATTTCATCAAATTCCTGTTCTGTAAATTAGTGGTCTGTGTGTTTCTATGTCTGAAATCATCAAACAGTGGGAAGGTAGATTCCTTTTTTTCATCCAATGCTGTTCAATCTCAGAGCTGGAATATTTAATGAAGTGGGGGGAGTAAAAACATTTTTTTTCTGTTTTTTACCTGTTTTTTAATGTATTGTCTTCTGTGAGACCATATAATGTTACTTGGTGCAACAGATGTTCAATGAAGGCAAGTAATAATCATCTTTAAATCTGTACTTATCAATATGTGGCAACTTATAGGTTCATAGGTGTGTACTAGGTTAATGGCCCTGGAGCTTTTACAAGCCTAGCCCATAGGAGTGCCCTGACATTGTGCTGCCTGACATTAGTTCCCAGTTCCTCTATCAACTAGAGCCACTGGAGTGATCCTGGGGTGAACTTTCTATTCCTCATCCACTCATCAAGATTTCTCTTGAAGAGAACCAGTGAGGTGCTCTGCTTGACATATATGGGAAGTCTATTCCAGAGTATGGGCAATCTCTGGGTTATGAACCTGTCCCTCCAGCATGTTCTGTTGATTGTGCTAATGAGGTTGAGGTCTCTGGAGCATGTGGTATGGGGGGATTGGGATTTCTTTAGATGTAGCATTTCTAATAGAGCTGGGTCAGACATGGCTTTGTAAGTCAAGCAGAGATCGCCTCTTAGTAGACGATATGAGACAGAGAATCACTGGAGTTTTTTTCAGTCTGTCCATGTAGCACATGTGTTTAAGGCATATAATCCTCTTCGTGAGGCACTTTTGTGACCTCTCCAGGTTTTGCAGGTGTCTAGTGAGGTATATGCCAAATGGGGCATTATACTCTATGATTGGTCTAATGAGGGAAGAGTAGAGAGAAATGATAACCTATTTCTTCCTGGATGCAAAATCCTTGGTAATGAGATGTGCCACATAGAAAGACTTTCTGACAACAATGGCAATGTGGTGGTCAAAGGAGAGGTTGCTGTCAACCTGTGTCCCCACATCTCTTATAATGCCTTCAGTTTTCAGTGGGCTCCCATCGAAGTGGTAATTAGTGGGAACTGAGATTTTCCCAAATGGGATGACGATGCATTTTTTGGCATTAAGCTAAAGGCCATGGTTTCAACACCAGTCATTGGTCTCAGTGAGGCCTTTCTGTAGGATGTCTGCATCACTTGGGGAGTTAATAATGGCTCCCAGCTTGCAATCATCTATGAACTTGGTCAGCCAGAGTCCCTCCATGTTGGCCTGGACTTCTGAGAAGTAGATGCCAAACAGGAGAGGACCCATGACCGATCCCTGTGGGACTCCACTTGTGACTGGTTGACAGTCTGACTTGGAGTCCACTACTTTCACACTGTGGGTTCTATCTGTGAGCCAGTTTGCAAACCACCTAACGATATAGGGGTTAATGCCTTAATTGTCGGGTGCTAGAATCCGCCACATAACACAAACACTCAGGTCACTCCAAGGCAAGTACAAATATGACTCAGTTATTGTCCATGCTAGTGTGAATGACCTGAGACGTACCTCCCTGGACTACATGAAAAGAGACATAGAGGAGCTCTCTGAGCATGTAGCCCAGGCTGGTATGACCCTGACCTTGAGTATTATCTTACCCTCACCAAGAATGATGCCACAGTATGAAGACAAGATGATCAATTTCAACAATTGTGTCACTAAAAAAATGCTTGATAGCTTAAAATAAACAAAACATTGTGCACTGTTACCAAACAATTGGCTTAAGTATTGGTGTCATTCAAAGGGGATCCAATGCCTGTCAGCCTGGGATGACATGCTCGACATGCCACGATGCTTCGCTAGGGACAGCTTGCACCTGTCACCCCTGGGCTTTCGGATATTGGCAAAGGCTCTTGCTACCCCCATAGTGCCTTTTAGGCAAGGCTCAAAAGACAAACCCACCTCCATAGGTATCACAAGGGATAAGAAACTAAGAGTAATGCTACTCAACGCCAGAAGTCTAAACCTCAAGATGCATGCACTCAAAACTCTCCTTAGCATGGAGAACATCGATATCTGTGCAGTAACAGAAACCTGGTTCAAGGCTCCCGAGAGCACCCCAGCACTACCAGGTTATACCTCATACCATGCTTTTTGGCCCTAAAACTTGGAACAAACCACAAAAGGAGGGGGAGTATCAATATTCGTCAAAGATACCCACACCTCCAGGTTGGTGGCAAAGCACGAAGCAGCAGAAACTATTCATGTGCAATTAACAGTGGGTAAAACTGCCTTCCAGTTTATAGCCTACTATAGACCACCCTCCCAAACCCAGGAACCCCACTCGGCCTTCCTGAGAACACTGGAAAATATGAAGGTCTCTCCAAACACCATTATATTGGGCAACTTCAACTACCCAAACATAGACTGGGAGCATTACTCTAGATCCAACACCCTAGCCCAATTGTTCCTAGAATTTATAAACTGAAATGCTATGGAACAACTTGTTACCACTCCCACAAGAGGGGAAAACATACTAAATCTGATCATCACCAACATGGGGACTCTATGCTGCAGACCAGAAGTGTATCCCTCACTGGTAAGATCAGACCATAAACTAATCTCACTGGATATTCACTTCCCGACCCCACCCCTGCCCAGAAAACCACAGTGAAAAACTTCTCTAAAGCAAATTTCACACTCCTCAAAACCGAGGTGGAATCATTCAAAGCCCCTGGGCCTGTGGAAAATATGGCCCAGACCACAGAATCCTTTATAAACGCATTCTATGAACACCTTCAGGAATGCATGGATCATGCAATCCCAAATAAAACCAAGACCCAATCCTCCAAAGGCAGATGTCCTGTCTGGTGGACCCCAGCCATAAACAAACTATACAATAGAAGGAGGAAGCTACTACATGATAGAGCAAAATCCTAAAAAGGGAAGGCATGTCTGATCAGTATTAGCAAAAAACTACGGGCACTCATAAAATCGTCTAAGACCAGCTTCGAGAGAAAAATTGCACAGGACACTAAGGATAATCACAAGGCTTTCTTTAGTTATGTTAGGAACCTGAGTGGGAATTCCCAGATATGCTCAGAATTAGTCCAAAATGACAAAAATACACGAACCCACAGACATTGCCAACATCCTAGCTGACAGGTTCAGCACAAACTTCTCCCCTCCCACCAAAGGGCAAATATCTATCCCAGCAGAGTGCTTCCCTCCTGACATCTCAGATGCTCAGGTAAGAGCCGCCCTCTCCAAAGCAAAAAACACAGCATCAATGGGACCAGATGGTGTCCCAGGCTGTGTCCTACATGAACTCCAAGAAGTGCTAAACCCAAACATAAAACTACTGTTCAGTCTCAGCCTTACTACAGGATATGTACCTAAAGAGTGGCGTACAGCAACAGTGGTCCCTCTCCACAAAGGTGGTGCCTCAACAGATCCTGGAAACTATCACCCCATAAGCCTGACTAGCTTGGTCTGCAAAGCTATTGAAAGGATCATCATGGACCTCATAAATAAAGGGCACATCCTGCCTCTTAAACCTGGTCGATTTCTTTGAAACAGTCCCCAAGGCCATTGACGAGGGGAAGGTGGTCCACACAGCCTACCTGGACCTCACAAAAGCCTTCAATACAATACCCCACTCGGGCATTATAGATAAGCTCACCAGCTTAAATATAAACCCATATGTCTCTAGATGGGTTGCAAACTGACTCAAGGACAGAACCCACATGGTTAGAATTGCTGGAGCCATGTCAGACTCCAAACCAGTTACAAGTGGCATCCCACCAGGCTCAGTCCTGGGACATCTCTTGTTCGGTATATATTTCTCGGAGGTACAGACCAACACAGAAGGACTGTGGCTGACCAAGTTCGCAGATGCCTGCAAACTGGGCACCATAATCGACTCTCCAGCTGACACAAGCATCCTCCAAAAGGGCCTCATAGAAACAGACAACTGGTGCCAGAGCCATGGCTTCAAGCTAAATGCCAAAAAGTGTATAGTCATCCCCTTTGGCAAAAACAAAGTGCCCACAAATTACCACATAGGTGGTAATCCATTAAGTACAGAAGTAATTAGGGACCTGGGGACCCAAGTTGATAGCAATCTCTCATTTGACAACCACATGGCCAAAGTGGTTAGAAAAACATTTTATATAGCCCACCTAATCATGAAGGGATTCACATCTAGATCAGGGAGGTCATCGTGCCTCTTTACTCATCCCTCATCAGGCCCATAATTGAGTACAATGCCCCTTTTGGGATGTACCTTACCAGACACCTGCAGCAACTGGAAAGACCCCAAAAGTACCTCACCAAGAGGATCAAAGGGCTCAAACAGATGCCATATGCTGCCCGGTTAAAGAAACTCCAGCTCTATTCAGTGGCATACCACCTGCTCAGAGGCGATCTGTGCCTGACATATAAAGCCATGTCCAACCCAGAATTAATGGACATGCTGCACCTCAGAAAATCCAAATCCCATCAAGCTATGCTCAGAGACTTGAACCTCAGCACTGAAATAAATAGGACATGCTGGAGGGACAGATTCATAACCCAGAGGCTCCCTTCACTCTGGAATAAAATCCCAGTCCAGGTTAGGCAGAGTCCCTCATTGACTGTCTTCAAGAGGAATCTTGATGAGTGGATGGGAGATCATAGGTTTACCCTGGGTATCACTTCTGTGTCACTGTTAGACAGAGGCACAGTATACTAACCTCGAAA